>NC_051160.1:11183045-11292418 GCF_013339745.2 Dermacentor silvarum
TTTTCGTCTGCTGTTGCGCTGTGCACATCATAGATTACCAACTCACCCGGTCTCTCATCCTGCGGAAAAAAACGCAGTTTTGGGCGGCTGGGTCATAAAGTCACTGAATTATGATGATGAACCTTAGCGATGCCTTTGCATCAGGCAGGCATATATGGGGTTGCCCTAGCCATTGAAACTTAAGTATGCGGGAACTCCACTGGAGTTGTCAAAGTATGAGTGGGCCAAGTTTCACTTGGACCACCCCAAATTTCAAGTTGACCCACCCCCAATTTCATGGGCCACCCGCAAATTTCAAGTGGCCCACTCCCACATTTCAATTGGGCCTCCACTAAATTTCAAGTTGGCCAACCACAAATGAAGTCGACCCACCCCTAAATTTTAATTAAGTTGGCCTACTTCCAAATTTAAGTTGTCCCATTCCCAAATTTAAGTTGGCCCACCCCAAAATTTCAATTTACCCATCCCCAAATTCAGCTGGCCCATCCTACTATAGGCTTCCCCATACATATTCTATGGAAAATTTATGTATCCCTATGGGTATATCTGATCATACGAGTATTCTCTCTGATAAATTTATTTTTTGTTTCAATTGTTTGTTATCCCTTATAAAACTACCAACCATTTCCATTTACACTATTATAACGATTAAATGTCTTAACTTAGCAAATTACGCATTTTTTGTGCATATACAAGGCCTTACACTTTTCGCGTGACAGACAGATTTTGCTGGGGTACTCACGAAAGAATGCTTACGCATAAAAAAAAAACAAGAAACAGCCGCAGTTTCGCCCGAAAGGCGAAGCATCGATTGTGATAGTAAATTAGTAGACAGCTATATAGGAAGTAAGGATAGTAGTTTCATCGGCCGTATAAGCTTGTAAACATAGGCATACCAACTAAATGAACAAGCATGGCGTCACAAGCGCACAAGCAAACATAAACACATCTCACTTGAAGACCGCGGAAACGCGCTGTCAAAACACCGGAGTGAGCAAGCGCGGCTGCGGCAGCGGGCGAATTGACCTTCGTGGTGCGTCTCGCATCAACACGAACTAAGCCGCGAAAAACACAGCGCGCGGCGGACTGTGACTCGACGCAGTTGGCTTTCAAGATACAGGCGGGCCCAGGCAAGCGACGCGGCTGCCGGAGCTTCCCGGAGTAGAACCTAATATAGACGGGCACGGCTCCACCTGCACTAGGTGACTAACCTAAGGGCACTTAGAAGTCTTCGTTTTCCTAAAATAAACAAGATAACAATTTACCAAACCTGCTTCAAAGATTCTACACGACGCCAGGCGTTCGCGTAAAGAGTTGTCATTTATAGTGTGATGCAATCTGGAGAGCCTGGGCTTTTCCCCTCAGGAACCTGAAGGAGTGTGGCGAGAAATGTTTCGACGAATGTTTTGCTTCCTTCAGGACGCAACCCTGGACGAACTGTGGCCGATTCCTGGACCATTGTGTTGGTCAGGTGTAGATAGTAGTCGCCCACGCATCAGAGCAGGTTGAGTCTCGTTTGTGTAAATCCATACGATTCCGTCAGAGGAGCGCAAATGACGTCGCATGTAGAGTTACTGTATATAACATATCTATAGTCGCTTGTAGTCGCACTTGGCTGGTCTGCCAGCCGAGTTGTTGTGTTGACCTGAGTGGTTGTGGCGCATACCCACAGGGGCGCACAACTATTTCATTTATCGCCCTAGCGGTTGCCGACCCCACTATAGGGTCGCAAAAAAAGACTACTCTCCAAATGACAAAAGAGTCATACGTGCTTCATCGCCTGTCTGAGTGTTACGCGTCGAACTTTTCCAATCTCAAACTTTGAAATGTTCGCGCTTCTGATATCGAGGGCGACAACGCGCACTTCGACATTTTCAGATATCGGCACTCTTGCTTCCTGATGCGCGATCTGGGGTATCCGCGATTGTTCAACACGGCCATGCAACTCGCAAATCCTGCAACTAGCAACTGTGCGACTCGCTAGGCTCGGTGTTCTTGGAGTGATGTCACTGCTGATAGCTTGAGCGCGAGGTGCCCCATATACTCTCAGATACAAAGTATCCTACAATAATTACTAGACGAAACTCTGGCCCTGTGACCGTTCGCCTACAATGAGAATGATGACTAGTACACAGATTTGTCTAATCTTCGTGCTTGTGGCTTCAAACGTGCAGGTGACGTTATTTATTACACTTTTATATTAACACGAAAGTGTTTTATGCCGGGGTCCGCGATGAACTTCCGTTACAGGATGTAACGGATGTGACGTTCGGCGCCAACGAGTAAAATATGTTTTGTTGACAGGGATGGCGCCGCCATCTAGGAGTGGTGAAGCGAAGTACTGCATCGTGACACTAACGAGCGCCGACAGGGAACGCTACGGTAGTCACAGCGCAGCGGAGGCTCCAACGCGGTAAAGCCTGGTGTTGGCACTTTCCGCACATGGCTTGTCTTTCGCGTTGGATTAGCCTGTGGCACCTCGTCGCTCACGGAGTGCAGCTTCAACATGCATCAGCAGTGCTTACTGGCCGCCTACTGCTTCGCTTGCGATGGCAACAACTAAAAAATCTCGCAGTTTCACCTGAAAGGCGAAGCATCAATTGCGATAGCAAAATTGTAGAGAGGTATACGGAGTAATTATATTAGCTTTATCAACTGTATGAACTTGGACATGCAGCAGCACAGGCAACACGCAGAACTGTTGTCGACGCCGTCGGCGTTTTGCCCGCGTTCGCTCAAAATGCGTGCGGCGTTGGTGACTGTTGCCGGAGCCTCTGATATAAATAGGCACTTAGTGCCGCAGCTAAACGTCGCCTCCCTTCCCTCCCCCCCCTCCCCCACGGCCTCTCGCGCGTCGGAAGAAGGCGCGTTTGCTCTACATATATGGTGATTGTAAAGGAGGAAAGAGACGCCTCCTTCTGCAGCCCTTAAGCGAGCACGGCGCAGAACGCGCGTTTGTTCTCCGCCGTGCGTTCACTCCCCGTGAAAGCGCGCGCCCTTCGCGCCCTTTCACTCGCACATACAGCGTTCGGCGCGCGGCGACGATTTCATCTCCACTGACGTCATACGGAACCTCACGGCGACGGCGACGCCGACGGCAGAAATCTGCTTTTGAGTGTCCATATAATTGCTATCGCAATAAAAAACTGCTGCGCTATGTGGCACAGAAAGGCAACAGCGTCGACGGGCGAATATCGCTTTTGTCCGGCGAGAGACACGCCAGCGTGCAGCAGAACGCCTTCGCGCGTTCACGGTGCACGCTGCGAAATCTGCCACTTGCATTCCTAAGGCTGAGTGCGTCGCAACGCAACTGGCTGCCCAAGACACTACGGAGTCGGACCAAAATGTTCGTACCGTCGCCGAAGCGACTCGGCAGCTGGACGCCGCTCGCCAAGAGGACGCCGAGTGCCAAGCAAACGTGCAAGATGGTCACCGGCACGCAAATCGCTGCAGTGGACCATGAGTTCACGAAGCAAACATGCAACAGCGTCTGTGAAGACACGTTTCACTTTCGTGTTCTAGCGATTCCCCTGAAAGAGGGATCAACCATACCTTTTTATATATTTCCAAGCCCTCATAATTTTGTTGAGAATGATCCATTTGCGAAGTCACAAATTCGTTTGAAGCTGAAGGACACAGTTTAGGCGAATTCATCTATTGGTGATTTTCATGCTGCCCGAACCGCAGCAGCTTGCATATATACGAGCGGACAGAGTTCTTCTATAGTAATTTTTGTAGGCCGCTAGGGTACCGACAGCGGGACGCTGTATTTTATTTTTATTCCTAAGTTTATGTATAGGCCCTCTCAAAATTTGTGTTAGCATTTAGGTACCTAATGCTTCATTTTGAATGTTTGCCTTTACACCTTTTGGTATTTTTTGGTGTACTTTTCAAACAACCCAGCGTGGCCAATTGTGGGTACGAGCCATGTTTTGAGACAGCAACAACAAACGGTGCTCTCAGCAATGGATACGGGCCTGGACTGTAGGCTTTGAGCATGCCAAATTGCTTGCCATATGTTTTACATCCTCCTTCTCTCGTCATCGATCGTCACCCATCATGCGCCTCTTTCTTTCCCTCTTACGCTTCCCCCAACGCCGAGTAGCTGGCTTGAGGAATTTACCTCAGGCCGTCCTCTCTGCATTTCGTATCATTAACCTTCTCTCTCTCTCTCTCTCTCAGCAATGGATGGCGAAGAAGAGAAGAAAGAGGAAACTCGGATCGGCCATCATGCCTGGTCCCGGGCTGGGCCGAACAAAATTCCCGTGACGGCCAAAGAGCCGGGGGTGGACAGCTGAGACGTCTCCCTAATTCGACAAAATTAAAGCACAGTGATGGCGTGAAACAACCCACCAGGATTCGCGCCACAGGCGACCGTGCTCCTTCACAACGAAATCATCATGAAGTGGTTCAACGGCAACATGCTTCAGGCCATCGCCGAGGCCCACAGCCGACGCGTCCTGCTCCTGGTGTTCGTCGAGGGCGACGACATGGCCTCGCGAAACATGCGCTCCACCTTCGAGGATGCCGAGGTGAGCAAACTAATCGATGACATGAGCTGCGTTCCCATACGGCTCCGGGCCAATAGCAGCGCCTGTCACCAGTTCACCCTCGTCTACCCGGTGACCGCCATCCCGTCCACGTTTTTCATCAGCTCGCGCGGAAACCTCGAGGCTTCCGTCGTGGGCTTCACCGACCCGGTGTCGCTCAGCGACCGACTCGCGACACTCATGGCCTCGTGCACCATTAGGAAGGTCGCCTCGGATATGCGCGACGCGAGCGAAGCGAGTGTGTCCGTCGACCGCATGGTGCGCTCGAAGCGCCAGTCGTCGTCGGCGCGCCTCCCAATCGCAGTACCGGCGGCTGAAGGCGCCGGTGCGCTCTCCCTGCAACCGCCAGCCGAAGGTGTCGCCAAAAAACGCAGCAAGGGCGGAGAGCGACGCTCCAAGAAGAAGCACAATAGACAAGAGGCCAACGTGCAGACCAGCATCGTGGTACTCGCCGAACAGTCCACGCAAATCAACATGGATGACAAGCGGTCGTACAACAGCCTGCTCCAGAAACTCGCAGCGATGGAAAAGGCCACCTTAGTTCCGACCGCCACAATCGCAACGGCCCAGGTCCACGGCGACCTGGCTGCAGGCCTGGCGTCGCTGATGGGAGACGGCAGGGAACAGAAAGACCTGGAAATGCCCCCCGAAGAATGCAGTGGGAATCCGCTTGGCGTAGTCGCGGGGGTAGCGACGGGTGGCGCGTCCGTCGACGTTGAGATGAAAGAGAAGCCTGCCTCGAACGATGACACAGGGGAGCTGACCGGTGTTGCCGAGGACGCTAAAGACGGTTCGAACGGGCAGGCACCCCTGGAATCGCACAATAATTCTCACAATGGCAAGGACGAGATTAATGCAAGCACGCCACCACAGCCGCCGCTTCCTCCGCCATCGCCGCCAGCGGCAGAAGCCGTTCGCGCAAGTGAGGTCGAGCACCATGCCAACGTCGCAGTTAGCGATGTGCCGCCCGTCGGGTTCGACGACATCGATTTGGTGTTGTGCGACGCCGCGGAGGGCTCCGCATTGCTCATCAAGTTCGCTGTGCTCGCGCAGGAGTTTGCCGATAAGGTCTTGAGCAGTTCGCAGTACGAGCACTCCGACTCCAAGTCTTTGGAAACGTCGGCCGCCGAGGCAGTCAAGGCATCTGCGGCCGTGCGGAGGCTTGCAGAGTCCTCTCAGAAGCCAAAGTCCAAGAAGCAACAGCAGGCGACCAAATCAGAGGCGTCGCCTCCGACTAAGAATGTTGAGGTTTACGCGAACGGGCAGAGGCAGAGGCAACATGCGGACACTTTCAAGAGATCGTGTCAGTTGGAGAGCCTGCAGGGAAACGTGGGCGACGCTTCAGAAGCGATCGCGGCGTTACAAGAAGCCGCGCTCGAACAGCTGGGAGACGAGGACCTTTCGACGAAAAAGCGAAGGGCTTCTTCGAGCGCACGTTCCCAGAAACAGCCGCGTAATTCAGACGCGCAACAGCCAAGTAGTTCTAGACCAGCAAGCCAAGCAAAGCTCCGAGAAACGCAAGAAGCATCGCGAATACCCAGCAAAGGACCATGCGGCAGATTCGAAGAAAGTCGCGACGACGTTGAAGAAGGCGACCGCAAAGGGCAGCTGCAGTGCTCGGTTCTTCGACTAGAGAGCAGGACACCGGCTTCAGCCAACTAGCCCAGAAGATCAAGCTCTTGAATCCGTCGCTGCCAATGCTCAGGACTCGAAGATCAGCCTGGCTGAGAAGAGGCTGAGAAGAGAGCATAACAAAACAGAAGAAGTGAAGAGGTCAAAGAGTGCTTCACCGTCCAGGCCGCAAGCCAACGACAATCCGGCGAGATCTCCTGAGAACGGGTCGACGCGAACGCACGTTGGAATGCCGCCGCCGCCGCCTATTCTTCTCGAACAGGACGTCTCCGTCGTTCGCACGCGACGGGGCATCGACACCATCACCGAGGAAGAGACCGGAGCCATCGACTCTTGCCTCACTTCACCGCAACCCACCCCACCGCCACCGCAATCGCCTCTTCCTCTCCCTGCAGACGCTCCGACTCAACCGGAAGTTCAGAAAACCGCGAAAGAGACGTTCCACAAATCATCCGCGAAGAAGCCCGCGTGCGAAGTAGCACCTACGTCGCTTCCGCTTCCACAGCCGCTGCCACCTCAGCAGCAGCAGACAACGCAAGCCACAGTGGCTCAGAATCGGAACCCTCTTCAGTCGAGGAAGGGCGCGCGGAGGCCCTCGAGCCCCACAAAAAGCAAGGAGTTCCTTACGGCCAGCAACTCCCAGCTGGATGACGCGCTCGTCTTCGGTGCCACGCACCCCACCAGCGATGACAGCGCTGCCGCGACGACGAAGAGGGCGTCGCATTCGCGACCGAGACAAAGAAGGTCGATGGCTGCCAAGAACCCGGCCTACGAGCGCCTCGTGGAAAGCGACGGTGACGACGAGACCGTGGACGACGAGCTGGCGGCTCGCAGGACTCCCTCGGCCGCCGCGTTCAGAGCCGAGGCCGATTGGATGGACGAGGTGGCTCGCGCGGCGTCCAGGCGCACCCTTCTCTACCGGGCGGGGGTTCTTGAGGAATCGCTAAACAACTTGTGTCGCACACTGAACGACATGGAAGGTCCCACCCTGTCTCTGAGCATCGGCGCTCACTCGCGCACCAACATTATCAAGGTTAGTTTACCTACCTCTCCAACGAGACCTCCTTTGGTCGCATTAACGTGACCCGCCGATCTATTTCTTCCTATCAATATATAGGACATCATCCACCCACATTTGATGCCTGATCCGTACTTCTGTCTTTCTAACCTTAAATTACCCATTTTACTTGTATCACGAAAGAAGAGTATTAAAAAGGCCGTGTGTTGGATTAATTTTCGGGTGACGTGGAAACGTGCGCTACGGTGAAAAAGCGTTTGTATGGCCGCGTGGTTTAAGTAATTGGCTCTGGGTGCTTCTCTGGCTAGTGCCCTTGTATATGGCTCCCGTGCGAGAGTTGGGAGCCATATTAAGGAACACTGTCTGTGGGCCCTCAAATTGCACCACTTTGTCGAATTCACCGTCTGATCAATCCCTGACTGGCTCATAAGGTAGCTGCGCCTTCTACGATTGGCTGAAAATTCCAAGATTGCGGAATTCGACAACGTGACGGCATTTGGAAGTGTATAGAATAGCACCCTTGGTCTGGCGATTTGGTACTGGTGCAACTGATACATGTTGCCTTACACGTGACCTTACGGGCGCCATATTGAAACCACATTCGCAACTTCTGCAGCATTACTACTCGTTTATCTCTGCGGCCTTCAAATCCGTGATTATAAATGAAGTTATATTTGCAGCGGTCACGATTACATCGTAAGTGTTTTTGTCATCGCCGCTGCTATGTGATCAATAAGAGATATGTTGTCGCTTAAAGGAAGCGATATTTCTGACGTCAGCTCTACCAAGAAAAGTTGAAAGTCGCGAATCTTGTCCAAAATAAATTGCTTTTTAACGCTTGATGTTTGATTTCATCTGGATCTGTACATACAATTACGCATCCTTCCACAATAGATATTGATAAGGATGTTTCATCAACTTAATCACTCGGTATTTCGACAAACGATGTCTCAGAGCTGTGACTCTCTGGCGGCTTTGACGTGGCTGCAGACCTTCGTCCACTGACACCCGCATCGTATCTATAGTTATGTTCAACTTTAAAGGGCAGCGGCATTCGCCCCTCAAAGGCAGATGTACACGAGCCTCCACCAATGGGCGCGTACTTTAGATGACGTCATGAGCCGGACGACCGGTGACCCTGCCTACGAAGAACATGGCAGCCCGCGCTTCGAGCTGGGCCGATTCGCGTCAGCGGGACTATTTCTTTAGTCGCAGAGGCAATCGGCTGTCGCACTTCGGATATCTGGGCGGGGCCTCTTCTGCCTTCTTAATTTGTACCCGACTGTAGTGAAAAACACCATACTAACAAGTAAAATATTAAAGGTGTTCCAGATAAAGATGATGGATACGGATGTGTCAGTCAACTGACTGGAAAAAAGAAATCGCGTATCTGTGCAGTACGTGTCGCGGAGCTGGCTATTGACTATTTCGTATCCGTCAGCTTTTGTTTGCTCGCATGGTTTCGGTGAGCCTGTTTGATAATTTTTTGTTTGTTTTTCACTTCCAAATGTGTTTTTTTTCACCGCCAGGGGGCGCTTGTATGATTTGCTATTTATGTCTGCAGATATATATCTGGAGACACAGGAGAAAACAATAACAGCAAAAGGGAAGAGAAATGCGGCCATAATGAAACACGGCGCTATGGGGATACAATAGGTACGAGGTACGTGCTCCGGGGTATGTGGAAAGGTGTCATGGTTCCAGGGCTTAAATTTGGAAATGCGGTTGTTTGCTTGAAGTCAGGGGTACAATCTGGACTCGATGGCAACCAAAGGTCAGTAGGACGCCTCGCGTTGGGCGCCCACGGGAAGACTACTAATGAAGCTGTGCAGGGTGATATGGGCTGGACAAATTTTGAAGCAAGGGAGGCTCAGAGTAAAATTGATTTTGAAGAACGACTGAGGAAAATGGAAGAAAGTAGATGGGGTGCAAGAGTGTTCAGGTATCTGTACAGGAAAAAAATCGACTCACAGTGGAGGAAAAGAACTAGGAAGCTTACCAGCAAGTATGCGACCGGTATGGCCAGCAACAGGGCAACACGGCAACAAAGAACGTCAAACGCAAAGTGAGAGAGGCCGAGAGAAGGTTATGGGTGGCGGCAATGGAAAAGAAACCTGCTATGACTAACTACCTCAAAGGAAAAAAAAAGGAAATCAGGAAAGAAACAATTTATGAAAACTCGAAGGGAAGCTCCTTAATTTTCGAAGCGAGATCAGGATGCCTTAGAACGCGCAGTTATAAAGCGAAGTACATCAAGGACAAAGCCGCATGTGCTTGTTGTGGTAAAGCTAGACAAACGGTGGAAGATGTTTTATTGGAATGGGAAGAAATGTACCCAGCTTCAAGTCTGGGCTCCTCTGACCTCCTTGAAGTCCTTGGGTTCAGGGATTGCTCATGTTTACCTGTGCGCGCGTGACGCCGTGCTCGTTAATTTAGTTAATAAGCGAATGTTTACAAGTTTATACGGCCGATAAAACTAAATCCTTACTTCGTATAGTTGTCTACTAATTTGCTATCGCAATCGATGCGCCGCCTTTCGAGAGAAACTGCGACATTTTTATAAAAGTTTTATCTCTCTCTTGTGAAGCTAGTACAACTCGGCACCCGCCGCGGTGGCTCAGCGGCTATGGTGTTACACTGCTAAGCATGAGGCGCGGGATCAAATCCCGGTCGCGGCGGCCGCATTTCGATGGTGGCGAAATAGGAAAAAAGATTTGCCGTGGTTGAACACGGTTAAACTAAGTTCGTCGAGCGATAGCACGGTTTTGCTTGCTTTGGGGAAAGACACAGACGCTGCTCGGCGTCGTCAGCAACTACCGCACCTACAATTGCACCACAAGACAACACACAGACGCTGCTCGGGGCGGCAGCAGCAGCAGCAGCGAGCGAATTGATTTTCATGCTGCGTCTCGCTTCAACGCTAACTAAGCGTCGAAAGCACAGCGCATATGAAGCTACCGGTAGTCGGCACACTTTGTCCACATAGCAGATCGCCTTCAAGGTATCGGCGCCCACGCGGCGTACGCTGCAGTCGCCGGTAGTGGCAGGCTAAGTCCCAGTTTGACCTTGGCTGAGCTTGAAGGTCAGATTTACGGAACCAGACGTTTTCTTGGTAGTAGAAAGCTATCTGGTGCTATCTTACTACCTGGAGTAGTAGAGCTATCGCCCTAAAACGCCCGTGTGTCGTGCATTGGGGGCACGTTAAAGATTCCCTGGTGGTCAGAATTAATCCATAGTGCCCCACTACGGCTTGCCTCAAAATTAAATCGAGGTTTCGGCATGTAAAACCCTAAAATCAATTCAGTGCAACTCGGCTACGCAAAACGTATCTGACAATTGATATTTCTGCCCCAAGGTAGACGCGAGAGCACCTCAGGGAGGCGGAGCATCGGCAGCGACAGCGCCTGCAGCGCCTTCTGTGGTGTCGCCAAGCAAGCAGCACGTCCACGTCACCATCAGTGACCAGAAGCAAGACGGCGTCGACGAGGAAAAGGCGAGCACCGTCGAGGCCATTGCGAGTACCAAAGCCACGCATCGTGTCTCGCTGTCGGGTACAAACGTCCGCAACCGGGCCCGAAGCCGGACGTCATCGAGCCGCCTGGGAGGCAACGGCGGTGGTCGATCGCCGCGCGCCGACATGTCGCAGGTCTCCGGAGGCGGCAACGCTCGCAAGTCGGCGAGCTTCACGCCAATGGTAGTTCGCGACTGCGGCGGCATCGGCGGCGCTGACAAGGCGAGCATCATTCTCAACCTGCCGAATGGTAGCTCGGTGATCAGGTCATTTCCGGCGTGCGCGTACCTGGACGAAGTGCGCTGGTACACCGAGGAGCTGCTGGCCAGTACACTTCCCTCCTGCTTCCCGTTCACCATGGCACGCACCAACCCGTTGCGGGAGTTCGCGCGCGAGGAGTACCGCAAGACGCTTGAGCAGCTGCACCTGGCGCCGACGGCGACGCTCCTTGTGTTGCCCAGGTTTGTGTGGCATGACCTCTGAGATTGGCTACGCGCGTGTATCCCAATCTCGGTGGCTATGCTTTGTAATACTTGCGGTTTGGCAACGGCGCAAAACTGCAGTGGATGCTACTGTGTTGGAGATCTAGCAGACGACGCGCACTTACTCGACACATGGGCATGCGGGCTTTCCACCGCTAATGAAACCCAAGGCTGTTACCACTCAACTAATTTATTGACGAGGCAGGCTGTAACGAACGGCACCGTTTTCTGATCTGGCCCTATTGTGAGCGCCTTCTCCGAACACAACATTACCTTGGTTCTGGCCAGCTACGTGGCATTTGCATATTTTTAAAGGTTGGCTCAAGTTATGTGAAACGCCCTGTATCTGAAACATATGAATTGGTTGTAACCGCGTTGTCTTTGTTGTCGCGCAACACAGACAGATAGCAGTCAATGAGTTCATAAGGATGATAAGGAGTGAGGGGGGCTGCATGGGTCTGATGGCGGTTGATAATAATTTGACACGGATGGATAAGGTGTTTAAGAGCGTTAAGGGCTTATAATATGCTCGGAGCAATTGATAAGGAGTTGATAAGGACCGTTAAGTGTCGAAAAGAGTCGGATAATGTCAGATAAGTTTTATAAGGACAGATAAGGGTTGATAAATGTCAGAGCGATTCTGATAAGGTTGATAACTACTGATAAGTCGGATCTAGTCTGATAAGGTTGATAACGACCTATAAAGGTTGATAAGGGTCGATGATGGTCGGATCGAGCCCGATCAGGTTGATAACGACCGATAAATGTTTGTAAGGGTTTATGCTAGTCGGATCAAGAAACAAAACAGATTACCCGAGGCCAACAAAGCATACGATTAAAGCCCGTTTCACATGGTGCGATTTTGCAGTGCGTTTTTCGAAGCTGCGATTTCCGCAGATGCGAAACTCGCAATCCCGTTTCACATGGATCTACAGCAGCTGCGTTTTTCGCATACTCGTTAAGCATTCTGACTGGCGATGACGTATGAGCGAGCCGCCTCCTATTGGTCGTCTGTTTCCTACCGGCTACAGTGGCCACCACCGCATCTGCGTTTTTCGCAGAGAAGTTCAGCACGCCGAACATCGAAAGGACGCACGCACGAAGGGTCCGGCGGCCTATTTTCCGCAGCTGCGAATTCGCACGTGCGAATTCGCAGACAAAATCGCACCATGCGAAACGGGCTTAAGGAACCGTCCACTGCTTCGTCAATCGCGGTAAACAGCATATATACGTTGCGTCGTATACATGGAAATAAGCAAGTGGCACCATCCTTACGCATACTTAGACAACTCCAGTGGAGTTTCTGCGTAATTTTCTTCTGTAGCATGTTACAAGGTTTAAACTGACCCTTGAATCCGCTCCCCGTGTCCCTCAGGTCTGCGGCACAGGGTGAGAGCGGGGCACCTGCTCTAATCTCTAGCGGCATGATCGGCGAGCCGGTGTGGGTCGCCATCTTCCGGCTGGTGTTTGGCATGTTTGTGGCCACGCCGCTGTCGCTCATCTGGAAGCTGCTGAACTGCCCGACTGACCCGGCGGGGGTGGCAGCGCGCGAAGCCTTCCTCTCGGGCAGTCTGGGCAGCTCGACTCTGTCTGCACTATCGCCGTCTGCCGTCGCGACCGTTGCGACACCTTTGCGCAGCGTCAGCAGCGGCAGGCTGTGTCGTCGCAGGGCCTCCAGCGACACCGATAGCTTTGACATCTTCTGAACTGTTCAAGAATCGTAACGCTGTCGTGATTGAAGATATTTAGTGATGATCGAAGCGGGGCCACTTTTCGGTGTCGGAGTGGCCAGCCGGCAAAGTCGGCGGACGCGAGGCGCGGCAAATCGAAATCTTGCTCTATTCCAGAGGCTTTTTTTTCAATAATTAATTTTATTATTAGTGAGAACAATGTTATAAAACTGTCTTAGGAGACCTGGCAATGCTTTAAAATTGCCTAAGTGGACCATAGCAACAGCAGATTCTCAACACAAGTAGGCAGCAAAACGTACAAAATAACAGACGTTGAACATATTGGGGAAATCTTACCAACATGATGGCATTTGTAGATTTGTGAATTATGCAGTTAGTCAGTGACACAAGGCTAGTGGAAGAATGTTATAGACTGGAAATAGTAGTAAGCACTGAAAATAGGGAACGTGGTACGAGAATAATACAAAATGCAGTTTAGTTTCAATACAAAATACTCGGTAAGATTTTTAGAATAGAAACAGATATAAAAAAGAAACCACTGACTTTATTTTTAAACAATGTGACTATTCCACAAGAACAACTTCTTTAGATTATTGTTTACGTCTCATTGGTGAAACAGTTTCTGATAAATCGAGGATTACGTATATAGTACACTGGTTTAAGGGCCGGGTGCGGTACTTCAGAGGACAGTAATTGAGCACTCAAATTAGCGCGTAATCTAGACTTTAATTATATATAAGGGGCTTATTAGTTCGTGGGCAGTGTCTTTATTGTGTTGTTTTGAAACTGAGTCTTGCTTGTAGGGTACTGGGGTAGAATTTTAAAGGATATTCTGTGCTTATATAGCTGCTTTAGTGGTAATATCTTCTAGCTTTTGAAATACGGGATTGCGTTGTCATGCAGCTGAATGTTACTAATGACGCCTACTGCATGTTCCTGTAAGGAAAGTAATAATAGAACGTTTGTTTCCTTCGTTATTGACCATACTAACAAGGTGTATGTTAGGCTTTGATGCATGGCTGCACAATAAATTTAGCAGTTGATGGAAGATAATATCTCAAACTATTTGAAAGGCCGACATATCTGGATATATCTCTTCTAATGTAATCCATGTGATGTCACCATGAATGATGTCCCTTGAATAAAATGTTTAAAAATCTGGTAGAATTTTTAATAGCAGCGTTCTTCTGAAAGCATAGAGTTAACTTAAAGTGCAGATAACTCATTTAGGTTTAAGCCACAGGCGCTTTCATTTACTAGTGCTGAATTGAAGTTTGTTTGCTATTAACCATTTGTACTTTCTCCAACCATATATTAGCGTCCTTATGCAGTTCAGGAATGTCAATATAGGCAAAAGTATGTTGTCATCTGCGTAAAAAACATACTGGTACAGCATGAAATGTGTGGATCAGAGGACAAACGGGGATAGCCGATATTCTAGTTGACATTAAGCGGAAGAAATGGAGCTGGGCAGGCCATGTAATGCGTAGGACGGATAACCGGTGGACCATTAGGGTTACAGAATGGATACCAAGAGAAGGGAAGCGCAGTCGAGGTCGGCAGAAAACCAGATGGGGTGATGAAGTTGGGAAATTTGCAGGCGCAAGTTGGAATACGCTAGCGCAAGACAGGGGTAATTGGAGATCGCAGGGAGAGGTCTTCGTCCTTCAGTGGGCATAAAATATAGGCTGATGATGATTATTATTGATGTAAAGTAGAAATATAACTGGCCTGAAAATAAATCTCCGCGGGCCATCATACTTAATTATTTGTGTTCTTGGTCGTGCTATTTTTGTTGCTGTACATCGTAATCTACAAGTTGGATAATTTTAATCAACGTGCACGGCGTGCCACAAATACCATATAGGAAGTTTCCGCAAAAGGAGGACATGTTTTATGCAGTCAAACGGTTTTCTAAAGTACCGATATATACCAAGGGTGTATATTTTTTCTCAATATTATTATTGCGTTAATGATCCTTAGGGTACTTCACGGACTTTCCGGGGGCTATCTATGTGTTCTCCCGCCAACCTGGGTCACTGTGTTGTTTGTGGTCGAATGGTTACAACACCAGGCTGCTGTGCTGAGGGAACAGCGTTCGAGGCCAACCGTCGGATCACCTTGAATCACTGAGTACGTGCTAATGCGTGCGTACCTATGCACACATTAGCACATGCTTTTCAACGAACCTGTTTCCCGCCTTAAATTTATCCGATGCTGGGCGGAATCGAACCCACGTCACACGAGTTCCTCGAGGACAGCAGCCCGACGCTTTAGCAGGCTGCACCAGAAATGCACTGGACATCTGTCGCTCTTCAATGAACCTGTAGCCAACTTGGGTCACTGAGTACGTGCTACTGAGTGGGCGGCAAGCGAGAGAACACTTCTCAGCGTTCGCACGCACCGGCGTGCCGTGCATTTCGGAGGCCATGCACAGGCTTCGCGACGGTGCCGCTAGAGGGCGCCGAGTGTTCTTGTGGAAGCACGAAAGAGGAGTCCCGCTGCAGTACACGACTCGTACATAAGTTATTAACTCTTTCCGACGGTGGCAATACGTTGTGTGGCTATATTGATTCAATGCTAAACGCTTTACCATCCACAGTCATCGTGAGATGGGTTCTGCCAAATATTTTATTCTGTAGGTTAGCTTACAAAGTAGGTAGGGTCAAAAACTGACATATACCCGGCACGGGCAAATTGCTTTAAGTTGGGAAACTGTTCGGAACCCAGTAATTTCTAAAAAATTGCTTAGATATTCTTCCTTGCACTTGTTCTTGAAGACGTTGTTTTACTGCAGTCCAATTACTTCTAATTGAAAGGAAGCTGGCAGTAAATCCACATCGCAGCTAAATAGATTTTGGAACGTTAGTTGCTCCTCCTTGGCATCAATGCCAGACAACCTCCCACAAATTGCGTGTGCAGATCGCCGAGGTTTCTTGTAACAACTAGGGAAAGGAAATGCCTTAATTGTATCTTCCCTAATAGTTGAGCAGCAGCAAAAGAGCTCCCACTATCGATTACTAACCTGCTTCTGAAAAAAAATTGTATTGCCCTGAAGCCGTTTGTACGTGTCTATCTACAAGGCATGAATAAGGTGTGCCTCTCCTTGGAGTTTCACATTGAGCTTATTCATGTGGGCCGGTAAGTCCACGCAAAAGGCCAGTTTCCAGAAATGCTAGGAACTGGACCGCAGTGGCTCGGGCTGGCTCTTATGTGCATGAAAATTATTCTTTCCTAAGGTTAAAGAAACGAGACAAAGCTTTTCTGCAGCTCAGCCTATATTGCCGAGCCATTTATAATTTTCTATGTGACACAAAGAGATAGCCTTATTAATATTTTACCATTTTTCTATGATTTATTCATTTATCCTTCAATAAATTATAGATTTAAAAATTCAAAAAGTGACGCAACAAAATAATAATAATAATAATAATAATAATAATAATAATAATAATAATAATAATAATAATAATAATAATAATAATAATGTTTATTCACCAAAAAATACAGAGCAACACAAACAGGCCGGTCTAAGCCTCAATTGGCTTGTAGGACCGTGCCATGAACATGATACAAACGCGCGACGCGTTACGCGAATCGTAACGCTGTCGTGAATGAAGATTTTTCAGTGACGATCGATTTTCGGCGAAGGGGCGTCCAGCCGGCAAAGTTGGTGGACGCGATGCGCTGCTAATCGAAATACAGCATTGTTCCAGTAGCTTGCATCACGTGCACGCTGTTCTTGGTGTTCAAAAAAAAAAAATGGCGGCCGCATTTTGATGGAGGTGAAACGCAAAAACGCCTGTGTGCTTGCGTGGTAGTGCACGTTGAAGAACTCCAGGTGGTAAAAATTAATCCGTAGCCCTCCACTACGGCGTGCCTCATAATTAGAACTGGTTTTAGCATGTAAAACCCCCGAAAGAAGAAGAACGACTGTTGGTGTGGGTATGCGCCATCGGTGAAAGAAAACGAAACGGCCGTACGTATACCTTGAACTATTATTTATTCACTTAGCACATATGTAGAATGTGCCGGACTCTTGGCCAATCCCCGTGAGTGGGTATGTGCCAATATATCCCAAGGATCTACATCTAGATCTACATCTACATTATCTGCATAGGTGCCAGTATTTCCCGAGGATCTACATCTACATTTCCATCTACATAGATCTCGTCTGGCACCCACCCGCTTCTGCTCATATTGTGGTGATAAGACGATACACCACTTCTTATGCCGCCGTATTGTATCATTTTAAAAACTATTTTAGAAGGACACTTTCACTGCCTTGAATTGAACCTTGCCATTCCCTATATTCTGTCTGTGGGAGCTTGCTTCCTAGCACATTCTCATAAGGATGTCGGTACAGCTGTTGGGAAGTTTATAAGTGAACAAGGGCGATTTCCTTGCCAATTGCTTAAATATTTATCTTGTTTTACTCCTCATTTAATCTAGTAGCGTTTCTTTTTAATTTCGGCTAAATACTTCCCTAATTCATCCAATTTTTGGCTAATCCCCCATGGTGGTTACGAGCCACACAATAGAGGGAAACCAAAGTACACGACACCAAACTGGCGTTTCTCCTATTGTGCACTATGTCATCCGACAATCACAGACCCTCGCTCTCCCTAATGCAATCATTCATCGCATTGAGCGTAGACTAGGAGATCCCATCTGTCAGGTCTGTGGGCTGCATCCTGATGCGGTACTCATGTACTAGGAATGTTCACGCGCCCTATCCTCACCTTGAGGTGGTAACAGCGCGCACAGACGGGGACAGAGTGAAGAAAAAACAGGACACAGCGCTAGGACACAGCACCCCACATTATCACACAGGACATATCCCGGTTCATACCTAACACCTGGACGAACTGGGCCGCGCCACACAGACTTGCGCCAGACTCTGTGGCTCCTCCCGGTGCGCCGCGTCCGCCACACTCAGGAGGCGATTGCGCCCGTTGCCAATCCGCCACCGGTCAGCGCCGCCTTCACAAGCGGGGACTACTCGCGTACGAGTCGTCATGCAATAAAGTGTTATTTCTTCTTACCACCCGATTTTTGGTATAATCCCCGTAGTGGGTGCGAGCCGTAAAAGCGGAACTACATCATCATCATCAACAACAACCGGCCATCATGCCTTGACCCGGGCTGGGCCGAGCAAAAATCCCTTGACTGTTGAAGAGCCGGCCGTGGACAGCGGACGCGTCTCCACGATTCGACAAAATTAGGTCCCGCCGAAATTCGCGCAGCTAGGCAGGGCCCGCTCCTTTCCAACCGAAATCATCATGAAGTGGTTCAACGGCAACATGCTTCAGGCCATCGCCGAGGCCCACAGCCGACGCGTCCTGCTCCTGGTGTTCGTCGAGGGCGATGACATGGCCTCGCGGAACATGCGCTCCACCTTCGATGACTCCGAGGTGAACAAGCTGATCGACGTCATGGGCTGCGTTCCCATACGGCTCCGGGCCAACAGCAGCGCCTGCCGCCAGTTCACACTCGTCTACCCGGTGACCGCTATCCCGTCCACGTTCTTCATCAGCTCGCGCGGAAACCTCGAGGCATCCATCGTGGGCTTCACCGACCCGGTGTCGCTCAGCGACCGACTCGCGACGCTCATGGCCTCGTCCAACATCAAGAAGGTCGACTCGGACATGCGCAACGCGAGCGAAGCGAACGTGTCCATCGACCGCATGGTGCGCTCGAACCGCCAGTCGTCGTCGGCGCGCCTCCCAGTCGCAGTATCGGCGGCTGAAGGCGCCGGTGCACTCTCCCTGCAACCGCCAGCCGAAGGTGTCGCCAAAAAACGCAGCAAGGGCGGAGAGCGACGCTCCAAGAAGAAGCACAATAGACAAGAGGCCAACGTGCAGACCAGCATCGTGGTACTCGCCGAACAGTCCACGCAGATTAACATGGACGACAAGCGGTCGTACAACAGCCTGCTCCAGAAACTCGCAGCGATGGAAGAGGCCACGTTAGTTCCGCCCGCCACAATCGCCACGGCCCAGGTCCACGGCGACCTGGCTGGAGACCTGGCGTCGTTGATGGGAGACGGCAGGGAAAAGAAAGACCTGGGAATGCCCCCCGAAGAACGCCGTGCGAATCCGCTCTCCGGAGTTGAGGAGGCAGCCACGGGTGGCGCGTCCGTCGACATTGAGAACAAAGAGAAGCCTGCCTCGAACGATGATGCAAGGGAGCTGGCCGGTGTTGCCGAGGACGCTAAAAACGGTTCGAACGAGCAGTCACGCCCGGGATCGCACAAGAATTCTCGCAAGGGCAAGGACAAGATTAATGCAACTATGCCACCACAGCCGCCGCCTCCTCCGCCACCGCCGCCAGCGGCCGAAGCCGTTCGCGCAAGTGAGGTCGAGCACCACGCCAGCGTCGCCGTCAGCGATGTGCCGCTCGTAGGGTCCGACGACGTCGATTCGGTATTGTGCGACGCCGCAGAGGGCCCCGCATTGCTTATTAAGTTCGCCGTGCTTGCGCAGGAGTTTGCCGACAAGGTCTTGGGTAGCTTGCAATACGAGCACTCCGACTGCAAGTCTTTGGAAATGTCGGCCGCCGAGACAACCAAGGCGTTTGCGGACGTGCGGAGGCTCGCAGAGTCATCTCAGAAGCCAAAGTCCAAGAAGCATCAGCAGTCGACCAAATCAGAGGCGTCGCCTCCGACTAAGAATGTTGAGGTTCACGCGAAGGGGGAGCGGCAGAGGCAACATGCGGACGCTTTCAAGAGGCCGTGCCAGTTGGAGAGCCTACAGGGAAATGTGGGCGACGCTCCCGAAGCCATCACGCCGTTGCAAGAAGCCGCGCTCGAACAGGTGGGAGACAAGGACCTTTTGCCGAAAAAGCGAAGGGCTTCGTCAAGCGCACGTTCCCAGAAGCAGCCGCGTAATTCGGACGCGCAGCAGTCCAGCAGCCCAGATCAGCAAGCCAAGCAAGGCTCCGAAAAACGCAAGAAGCATCGCGAATTCCCAACGAAGGACAACGCGGGAGACTCGAAGAAAGTCGCGGCGACGTTGAAGAAGACGACCGCTAAGGCAGCTGCAGTGCTCGGTTCTTCGACTAGAGAGCAGAACACGGGCCTCAGCCAACTAGCCCAGAAGATTAAGCAGTTCGAATCAGCCGCCTCCAACGCCTCTCAGGACGCGAAGGCCGCCCTGGTTGAGAAGAAAGCGAAGAGGTCCAAGAGCGCTTCGCCGTCCAAGTCGCCAGCAAACGACACCTGGGCGAAATCTCCAGAGAACGGGTCGCCGCGAACGTACGTTCAGATGCCGTCCCCGCCGCCAATTCTGGCAGCGTCGCTCGAACAGGACGTCTCCGTCGTTCGCACGCGACGGGGCATCGACACCATCACCGAGGAAGAGACCGGCGTCATCGACTCTTGCCTCACTTCTCCGCAGCCCACCCCACCGCCACCGCAATCGCCTCTTCCTCTCCCCGCAGACGCTCCGACTCAACCGGAAGTTCAGAAAACCGCAAAAGAGACGTTCCACAAATCCTCCGCGAAGAAGCCCGCGTGCGAAGTGGCACCTACGCCGCTTCCGCTTCCACATCCGCTGTCACCGCAGCAGCAGCAGACACCGCAAGCCACAGTGGCTCAGAATCGGAACCCTCTTCAGTCGCGGAAGGGCGCGCGGAGGCCCTCGAGCCCCACAAAAAGCAAGGAGTTCCTTACGGCCAGCTACTCCCAGCTAGATGACGCGCTGGTCTTCGGTCCCACGCACCCCACCAGCGATGACAGCGTTGCCGCGACGACGAAGAGGGCGCCGCCGTCGCATTCGCGACCGAGAGAACAGAGAACGATGGCGGCCAGGAGCCCGCCCTACGAGCGCCTCGTGAATAGCGACGGTGACGACGAGACCGTAGACGACGAGTTGGCGGCTCGTAGGACTCCCTCGGCAGCTGCGTTCGGACCCGAGGCCGATTGGATGGACGAGATGGCGCGCACGGCGTCCAGGCGCACCCTTCTCTACCGGGCGGGGGTTCTCGAGGAGTCGCTGAACAACTTGTGTCGCACGCTGAACGACATGGAAGGTCCCACCGTATCTCTGAGCATCGGCGGTCAGTCGCGCACTAACGTTGCCAAGGTTAGTTTGGCGATGTCAGCAACGAAAGCTGCCTTGACCACATTACGTGACCCGCCGATGTATTTCTTCCTTTCACTCTACAGAGCATCATCCACCTTTGTTTAATATAAGATGCGCACTTCCGTATTTCTACCTTTTAACGTTACCTTTTTACCTATAGCATAAAATAAGAGTATTACAAAGGCCGGGTGTTGCATTAGTTTTTAGATGACGTGGAGACCTGGGGACTTTTCTCGAAATCTGGCTTTCTCTGGGTACTACGGAGGAAGATGCGCTTTGCTCCGTTTGTACCTATAGCCGTGCTGCGCTACGCGACAGGAATACGCTAGCTCTCCGTTCTTGTTTTGTGGCGCCACGCTAAAGGGTAGCGCTCATGACTGCGAGAAGCTCGGTTCGACTTGCGTGTTCGACAGACTTTCTTTTTTCTTAGAAGTAATGTAACCTTATTGTATACTTTCTCTCTTACTTCTACAGTACATATTCTTTTTCCTCTGCTTCACCACCAGGCCTGACGCGGAGCGCTGCTGCGTAGGGGAGCGGAGCGACACGGCGCACAGTTGTAGGTGGATCTCAATGACCAACGAATAATGACGCGTTGTCGCTGCGAATTTGTTTTATTGTTACATATCAATTTGCAGGTTAACTTATAGCGAAGTTCATGCTCATAGCTTGGCGGAGAATTCGCAGGGCGGATTCATGTGGCACGTGCTGTAAAGATCGCCTGCCGTCGCCGACGACCCTGGCACTGGCAGGGCGTCGAAGGCGCACTGCGAAGCGGCAAACCTGATGTTTACGTGCGCCCCTCTGACACGCTTCAACCACGGACGGCAAAAAAAAAAAAAAGAAAACGCATTTATTACGGACTGGGTGTCGGCCGCTATGATCCCGTTTGGACGGAAGTTTAAGCGCTGTTTAAACGGGAGGAGCAAAGCGTGTCGTTACTCCGTAGTACCTAGGCAAAGACAGTTATCGAGACGCAAAACTATATATTCGTAGCAACGTTGGGTGTGTAATTCGCACGTTGCTTTTGCGCCCTTTGTCTCGTCGGAAGAACGCGCGCTAGGCGCAGCGGTGGGAGGCACTAAAACCTACGGCATCGTTATCACGTGCTGGGTCGACTTTGGTTAGCTTCAGTTTTGTCACGTGACGCTCCTTGCCAACGTCTTTCTTTCCCTTTTGTCTGGAATCCTTCTCGAGGAGAGATCCACGCGCCAACAGTTTCACAAACGCTGCTCAAGTAAGCTGTATATTTATCGACAGCGTAATGATACGTTTAAACCAGCCGTATAGACCCTTTTATCCGCGTCGCGGCTGCAGTGTTCTTAACCCCATAAAGCTTCCGGTCATGAATTTGGGACATTCAATGTAGCCAAGGAAAAAGGAAGTACATATTTAATCAAATGGGACACTATACGTATCACATATGGATGTCTTCAAAGAAAAGGTACGCTCCCCATGTGTCGAGCTCATGTACGCAGCTTTCTTGTTGTACCTAGCAGTAAAATTCATATGTCAAACATTCTTTTCATAAATTCCTTTGCCAAACGTTGTAAAATTCATTTCAAAACCCAAAGTGCCTCGAGCGTCCAGTCGCGCGGCAATCTTGTGTGTATTCGCGGGCTTCTTTTACGCTCGGAAAAATACTTTTTATGCAGCACGTATTGAGCAACATAAAGCTGCATCGAAATTTTTTCATGTTGCTCTACAATTTTCTCATTGCCACTTTTCATCTAACTATAATGTTTAAGTTGAATTATTAATTGCGAATAATTATGTAATTAGGCTGAATGCAAAAAAAAATAACCCGAGTACCTCCAAGCGACGGCAAACATTACCTTGGTTCTGTCCAGCTGCGTAGCATTTGCATATCTTTAAATCTTGGTGCATGATAGTTGGGACACCCTGTATAAAAGATGTACGTGTCCGGGCATGGTTGGCTGCACTTCCGTCTGTTCCACCGCTTAACCTTACTTCTTTACCTGAATCATAAAAAAGGGGCTACCACAAAGGCCGGTTGTGGGATTCATTCACACTTTAATTAGACGTGGAGACGTTCACGATGGTGAAAAGGCCGGATGTATGGTCGGATGACTTGAGTCGGGGTCAGCGTTAATGTTTGTGCTAGGCGGGCTTGTGCTGCTCATTTACTTCTACGTGCTTATTAAGAGTGGTTCTACAAGGGCTGGAGACAAGGCTCGTCTTCGTCGGACAAGTCCTCGTGTCGAAACGTTGGTTCCAGCATGAGGCATCTCTTGTTCGATCACTTGAAGTCTCTGTCATTCGGTGATATATCTCGTTAAGCTACAGAGCTCAGTCGCTACGTTAAACGATTGAATTATTCCATGACCACTGTCGGTGGGACCCCTGCCCACTGAAAAGCCATAAACGAAAGCTTGATGCCATAACTGTTGAGGAGCGAACCAACCTAATCCAGGTACATCACGGGAATCACCACATGGGTTGCCTTTTATTTATATTTTAGAGCGCAGCTCTTAGGCGCCCGTTCCTGCGGCGAGCGTCGGCGGCGTAACCGAGTGAACGAGCACAGCGACAGATGAAAGCGAACGCGGAGCGCAGCGGGCACGGAGGAAGGTTCCTTGCTCCGTGGCAGCGGGGGATGGAAGGCGCGAGGAGTAAAGCAGAGAGGAGGGGCAGCGGAACCATGAAGTGGAAAGCGGAGGAGGGTATGGCGAAAGTGTGAGAAGAAATGCGTAGTGCGGCGACGATGGCTACGAGGTGACGCCAGAGTATCACGCGTAGTCTGGCAGGTGTGTTGGCGGTGGCTGCTGTGAATCGCGCCCACGCGTCACCCACGCGCTGGCTCTCGCGGTCTCCAGATTAGTGAGGCAGTCGCGTCACACTTCGCTCCGTTTGCAACGTGCCGCACGACACAGACTGTCCGTGCAAGCCAGTATATCGCGAAATGAAAACACGTTTAGAGCGGCGCTCAAATTTCGCATTAGGGAGTATCGTAATCCTCAGTGAATTCTTTTTATAAACGTTTTTCTCTCTTTTTCTTGTTAAGCTAGTACAACTCGGCTACGCTATAACTTCTCTGAAGATCGGTGTTTCTGCCCCAAGGTACAAGCAACAGCAGCTCAGGAATGCCGATCATCGGTAGCGACAACGCCTGCAGCGCCCTCTGCGTCGTCGCCGAGCAAGCAGCACGTTCACGTCACCATGAGCGACCAGAAGGAAGACGGCGTCGACGACGAAAAGGCGAGCGCCGTCGAGGCCCTTGTGAGTACCAAAGCCACGCATCGTGTCTCGCTCTCGGGTACAAACGTCCGCAACCGGGCCCGGAGCCGGCCGTCGTCGAGCCACCTGGGAGGCAACAGCGGGGGTCGATCGCCGAGCGGCGACACGTCGCAGGCCTCCGGTGGCGGCAACGCTCGCAAGTCGGCGAGCTTCACGCCAACGGTAGTTCGTGGCTGCGGCGGCACCGGCGGAGCTGACAAGGCGAGCATCACACTCAACCTGCCGAATGGCAGCTCGGTGATCAAGTCGTTTCCGGCGTCAGCATACCTGGACGAAGTGCGTTGGTTCACAGAGGAGCTGCTGGCCACGGTGCTTCCCTCCTGCTTCCCGTTCACCATGGCACGCACCAACCCGCTGCGCGAGTTCTCGCACGAGGAGTACCGCAAGACCCTTGAGCAGCTGCATCTGGCGCCGTCGGCGGCGCTCCTTGTGTTGCCCAGGTGCGATACTCTGTGCACATGGCCTCCGAGATTGCCTACGTGCGTGTCCTCCAATCTCGGTGGCTATGCTTTGTAATAATTGTGGGTTCGAAGCGGCGCAGCACTGGAGTGGGAGGTACGGTGCTCGTGAGCTAGGAGACACGCGACGCTGGGCCTTGCGTGCTTTCGAATTATTAGCCTCTAATGAAACGCAACACTATTACGTTATTGACGAGACAAGCGGTAACTAGCAACGCCGATTTCTCGCCCTATCGCGAGCGGCTTCTCCGAACATGAACAAAACGTAGAGGAATCAGATGCCAGCATCGTGGCATTACGCAACCACGATATGGAGCGTAAGATTTTCGTACTGTACAATATGCATCCTGTCCTACCAACACGTACATCACGAGAGAATTGTGAATGGCTGGGCTAGTTGGTGCGATATTTGTATGAAGTGGAGCGCTGGTGCTGTAAGGAAAGGTAACTGAGAAGTTGGTCAATAAGTTCTACTACTTCTCTAGCAACCCTTCCGTTCTACAGTAGCTAGAATTTTCAGTGTCGCTACTGATCTCCCAAACAAATAGGGACAAATAAACACCGAGGTGTGGCGACAGACGAAAATATTGAAAAGCGTCAGTCATGGTAAACGGAACCAATGCAAGGCTCCAGAAAACACATTAAAAGAGCCAGACGAGCTAGTTCACTTCGATGTTCAATGTTAATAAAATTGCAGAACGTATCGTAAAATAATCGACTCTAGTTGGATTGCTCGATCATTCACTTTCGGGAATATGTGTACCTATCCTCAATCTATCTGACATCACATCGCCTCCAGGCTCGGCCAGTTTAGTGCCCCGCCTTCGGCATCGGTCCATCTACAGGTACCATCGCCTACTCGCTCTCGTAGATAATGAAGCATCTAAGGGTCGAATCATTCTTTGCCTTTATCCTGCCGTCGTCAGGCTATCATCGGCATGCGGTCGTCATCTTGTCACACACACGCTCGCGTCACGCACGCCATTGCTCGAATTTCATGGACACGTTGCCCCATCTGTCAATACTTTGCGCAAATCCAATCGATACTAGATATCGTGGGTAGCTAGCTATCTATAGTCGGATACAACTTAAGGCTGCAGTGATGCCCCGCCCACGCCCTCATACCCGCCTGTCACTGTTCCTCCTCGAGGCTGCAAATAGTTCGCACTTCAAACTTTCCCTGTTACCTAAGTGAGGCGGTAACCACAAAAGTAAAATTATAAGCGCTTAATTTTGTGCGTTTTCACTCGTCTGTAATAGTGGAACGTACAAGTACGACAAGTACAGTCGTATCAAGTACGACGCCATTTTTAAAAGGTCGCATGACGACGATTTTGTTTGCTTCTGTGATTGGCTGGCGGAGTAACACAACCCCGCGCGGGCGGTGTGCTTTTGTTGCCAACGGTTTTTCTTTAGTTGTATCCTACTATAGCATCGGTTGGAGTTGTGTGAAATGTTTCGCTAACACTGATTTCTACTTCAGTGCGTGAGATTGTGCAATGACTTTCGCTTGGGTAGCACTTGTCAACATTAATCAGAAACGCTTTTAAATAAAATAGTTCTAATCGGTGACTTTTTGTATTCTTTTCTGTAACACCATTACAACTTTGAAACTGACCATTGAATCCGCGTTCCGTGTCCCGCAGATCTGCGGCACAGGGTGAGAGTGGGGCGGTAGCTCTGCTCCCTGGCGGTGTGAACGGTGAGCCGGCGTGGGTCGCCATCTTCCGGCTGGTGTTTGGCATGTTTGTGGCCACGCCGCTGTCGCTCATCTGGAAGCTTCTGAACTGCCCGACCGACCCGGCGACGGCGGCAGCGCGCGAAGCATTCCTGTCGAGCAGTCTGGGCAGCTCGACCCTGTCGAGGTTGCCGCCGTCTGCCGTCGCGACCGTCGCGACACCTGCACGCAGCGTCAGCAGCGGCAGACTGTCTCGTCGAAGGGCCTCCAGCCGCGCCGAAAACTTCGACATCTTCAGAACTCTTCACGAATCGTAACACTGTCGCGAAGGGAGATGTTGAGCGACGATCGACGGGCGGACAATTCGAATGCGGGATGCGTATCTCCTGAGACCGTAAACGTTCGACGGATTTCAAGAGCGTATGGTCTCTTGAAGAATGAGTATAAAAATATGTAAAGACGGAAAATTCATGCTGTATCGTCTATTCGATAAAACTCCTTTTGCAAGAGTAAGTACTTGGTTCGTATTGACCTCTATTTGTGAAAAAAAAAAGTTATCATCGGCGCAAACAAACTGTAGGCCTGTCCAATGAGTATATACTATAAAATATTTGTACACCATTTGGGATTTATCTTGTCTCGAGAAAAGGTAGCTGCGACAGACGACATGACAACAAGATAAAATGACCTTAATAGTTTATTATTAACTGACAAACTATCGTGTCAGATATTCGGATGTATACATATATAGTCAGAATTCCTTCAGTTTTCATCTACGCCTTTTCAGACCTCAAGCTGGCTGTCGCGTACATGTTTTATTATTTTGAGGACTTGAGGGTAAGTGTGTTAGTTACGTCACAAACCGGCTCCTTAAGTGTGTGTTAACATTTTTACAGTGTGTAGCGATCGCAGAGTGTTAAATAAAGGAAGTGTACGCAATATTGACGATTATCACTGGAGAGCAGTATAAGCAATGCACAATAGGTGTATTTTTTAAAAAGTGTCGTTCGGAAACTCTCAAAAACGGAAGTAGGCAAGCTCTCTAATTGTTCTGAGTGTATGCGGGCAATGATGCACAGACAGCACATATCTGTCGAAGGCAGATGAATGAGCAAAATGAAGGGCTGCTCGTCTATGGCTATATTTTCATTCAAGCAACATTGTTCTAGATTATTTACGGCTGACGTGCGTCTAGTAAGATGAAGTGTTCTGTTTATTTACCCAAAGCAACAAGCATGCGATAGTAGTGTAACCATGAGAGATAGAAAGACGTTTATTAATTGAAAAAAAAAAGTGTAGCCATGAAGAAGAGATATAAATTAATGTCGACCACCTGGGGTTATCTTGACGTGCATCTATAGAGCTCACTGTACGAGCGTTTATTGCGCAGCGTCTCCACAGAGTGGGCATTATGGAGAGGGAACCGAACCAGCCCTGCTGCGATAAATGCTTTAGGACGGTATCCGACAAGATAATTGAATGCAATGACAAATTTATTGCGTGTTCAAGCGAGCAACTCTCCGGTTTTTTGTTGTAAACTGACTTTCATCTCAAGTTTAATTTTAAATGCGAAGTATTTCTTTGCCCAGTCGGAGCCAAGGTCAGAGGAAGGTCACGCTCAAGGACGTGATGACATTTTGATGACGTCTCCGAAAAATGTGGATTTGCGAGAATTACGGAGGTCCGATTGGTCAGTACCAGGCAGTAACAAACACCGCGCGGCGGCAGGTGATGCACATGAGGTCCAACACTAACATGCCGTCGTTGCGATTGCATCGTCGTCATTTTATTGCCTTAATGACATTGTCACCATTCTTTTGTTGTCATGTCATCGTGCCTTGGCGTTACAAATGCCACGAAAATGTTACACACGGTGTTACCATGTGTAACATTTTCGCATATAGGATGCAACCTGCAAGACATTTATACACACCTTTATTTGCCGTCTGTGTTTTCGCATGTTAATAGAATTTACTATGATAAATTTTAACTCTTAAGCAATTGAAAATAATGTATATCTGTTATATGCTGTATATTCATAAATGCCATTTGTAGTGACTAAACACACTGCTTTGTAACACTGATTGTACATTTCACCTTCCACATTTTCACTTATACTCTGTCATTGATTGTACATTGCACACACTAAAGTGTACAAACTTTATTTTATTATGTCACCGTTGTCATGACTAGGGGCAAGAACCTTGTCAAGCTGCAAACAAGCAACTTTTAGTTCTTGTCCCAGCGTTCATTTCTTTTTTTTTTTTTTTTGTAAGTGAATGAATGCCAAATGAAAGCCTTTCCGCTGTTTTGACCAACGCTCCTACATTTTTTTTTCCAGTTCTCAAACTGCCGCGCGCCGCCTGACACCGCCTGATGTCGGTTTTGACTCCGTTGCTGTCACTGCGTTGTCACATTGTGGTCATCACGCTGTTGTCGTCATGTCATTGTCGACATCGCGTCTTCATCACAAAGTCGCCGTCATGCCGTCGTAGCGATTCCACTGTAGTAAAAGCACCGCTGCCACACCTTTGTCGTCGTGATTCCACCTTCGTCATCCCTTTGTCTTCGTCGCCACACCATTGTAATCATTTTAGCGTAGTCATCAATTTGTCGTCGTCATTCTAGCTCCGTCATTCTCACACCAGCGTAAGGTCTCCGGCCAGCGTCCTCACGCTTCTTCGTCACGAGAAGACTCCCCCTTTCGTGGGCGTTCTATGCGGCCGCACGCGACGGGCTCTTTATGACGAAGTGGCAAGAGATGGACGCCAGCCAATCAGTGGTTCCCCCGTTACACGGAGGAAATGTTTTGGCGTCACCCGAATCACCACGAGCTAAGTGCCCACTACGCGACGTACGTGGAGTTGTCATCGACCACGTATTTACCAGAGGGGTCCAACTAGCCACTTGCGAGTACATCTCGTACGCATATGCCGCTACCGTCAGTGCGGTTGAAGAAGCGTCGAAGAAAGCACCGAAGAATATCACTTCATAAATAAACACATTGCCCAGACATTTTGCGTCGTCTATACCTTTCAGAAATGCTTTGCATGACATTGATAATCACCAAAGATGGTTTCTGTCTTAATTTTCTTTTTTAGGTTCTGCCATATTATTTATTCAAATTCGTTAAAAATAGACCTAAAAGGAAAATAACATTTCTTTTTGTATTTTCGGCACAGAGCGCAAACCAGCAGTCAAGCGATGCACAGTAAACAACCGCGCCAAGGGCTTCAGACGCGGCTGGCTCAGCTGCTGCACTGCAGAGGCCCGACGTGGTTTGACTGCGAACCTGCCCCCCCTTTCCCGCTTTCTCGTTTCAAGCAACGAAGCACAATTTTATCATCATGATTTGCTTCAACGTGGAGTTTGATCTGTAGCTAACGGCTAATTATTTTTACTTCTTTTGGAAATGTTCGAAGTAACCGAGTGCATCACACAACTCCCAGATTCAGTATGACATCCCATTGAAAGCGCATATTTACGTGTTTATTTTGTACTAACAGGTAGAAAATCAGGAGTATGCAATTGTTTGCACTAAAAAAAAAAAGAAACTTCGCAAGAAATAAGCAGAGGAAATATTTTGCGTCCGATGAATGTCCAGAATAACATTATACGCGTAGAAGGTGCACATAAAACACAAGAAATGCAAACTTTGAGCATATAGAAAGACCTAGCTGTAGCGACATTGGCGTAGCCAGAGGAAGGGGGGTGGGGGCCTTACATTACATTATCGCCTTACAAGTTGATATGGTAGGCTTCGAGAATTTCACTCTCCGTCTTGCCCTTACCCCTACTAAGGATTTTAACATTTGAAAAAAAGCGGGACGCAGCCGCATTCCCGACAATGGCGAGGCAAAGTTGCTCCATCAGAGGTGTTCCAAGAATTGTAGTGTTCTCGCAGCCTCTCATTAATACACCGGCTTGTTTGACCGATGTAAACTTTTTCACAATTCAGCGGAAGCTCGTACATCACACGTGTCGCACAAGAAATGTAACCGTTGTCATGACACGAGGGGAATCTATTTCTGCCGCGCGCCACACGTGAGCAAAGGCCTGAAAGTTTGCATGGAGCAGAAAAAACAACGTCAACACCCTGCCTCGTAGCAACTTTCTTGACGTTGTGGGAAACCCTATGTACATAGGGTATCACTTCAAGTCTTTTCCGTTCAGCTGCTGTTGGGTCAGCCCTTTTTCGCTCTCGCCTCTTAATCTTTTGCAGAAACGTTTCTGCCACTGCGTTCAAAAGCGCTTTTGGGAAACCAGCGACAACCAAACGCTCGAACTGGTTGTCAAAACTTGATTTTATGCTGTGGTGGCAACTCTCTTGCAAGGCATTGCGAAAACAATTCATAGCAATCCCTCTCTTAACTACTTTAGAGTGTGCGGACGCGTACGGTAACAACGCCTTCTTACTCCTCGGAAAGAAGCACCAGCAGACATGGCCATCGTCAAGAAAAGTTAGTTGAATTTCTAAAAATCTAATCGAGTGGTTAGTAGGCAGTTCGTGTGTAAAGCAAAGTGCACTCGAAAAAGCTTTAAGAACCGTTAAGACCTGGTCTACTACGACAGGCAAGGAGTCATTCGGTGAAAGATTTAAAATAACCAAGAAATCGTCAACATATCTGAAAACTTGGCACACACGTTTTATCAAGAAGAGAGCCTTGAAGTAGGTTGTCAAACTTCGCTAAACATATCTGGCATAGGACTGGTGCAACGCTAGCCCCTATACAGATTCCTTTCTTCTGTATGAAGAGGGAGTCCTTGAAATCTGCTACGGCGGAGGAAAGGTGCACTGTTAACAGTTCCAAGAACGCATCAACAGAGACTCCACAAGCATTTTGGAAGGCGACTAGGCCATTCTGATCAATCAGTTCACGCACCGCGGCAAACAGTTCACCATGAGGTATGCTGTAAAACAGTCCTCTATATCCACTGAAAAGGCACTATTGGCACCAGGAATGCCGTTACTGAGCACTTCAACTACTGCCGTAGCGTTCACTACACTGTAAGGGTCCTGCACTGAAAGGGACTGCAAGTGAAGCTGCAAAAACTGACCCACCAACTTCTGCCACGTGTCTGCCTCTGTCTCTCGAAGCCTACCATATCAAATTGCAAGGGGATAATTGCATCAGTTCTACCTCTATCACACTGATGCAGAAGGAACTAAGTTTCCTATCGCACTGGCGTTAGCAACGTTAGCCACCCTAGCAACGTGGCGTTTTGCAATCAGCTTTGTTTGTGTGTGGGTGTCGGCTTTTGAGCTGCGCATGCTCGCTTGGTTTTTCCTGGGAGACGGGGGTTTTTCAATAAAGCACAGTTGTTAGTCCAGTAGTTGTGTGTGCCACGTCTCTTCTCTGTCCTTCGTCTTTTGACTGGTTTTTCACTATTCAGTATGTACCAACTGACCCATATAGCTACTCTACTGCAAGAAAATCCTACAGAACATTGATTTGCGCACGCCAAATATATACTATTGTTTATTGAGTTTTGTTTGGTTGCATTTATTTTTCTTTTTTCTCTCCACAAAATGCGTGACTTTTATTGCAAAAAAAATTGTGCGCGTGTCTGAATTGTTTGTTTTTCTTTGTATAACTGCATGAATCCATAACTAAAGCCTGTGGCTAAGGATCCAGACGGTGTCGCATATCAGTCTTGTATATTGATCTTTATTATTATTATTATTATTATTATTATTATTATTATTATTATTATTATTATTATTATTATTATTATTATTTTATTATTATTATATCAAGGACGGGGTTGCTGGGCCAGGGAAGCTAAGAAACCGCCTCACCAAGCAAGTCGGAGGGTAGGTAGGTGAATGGCCTCGAAGTTCAACCAGAAGCAGAAATATAGGAATGTTAGGGGCCGCCGCGCCGTTCAACGACCCGGTGAATGTTGAAGAGTGTGACAGTGACTAACGGAAAATCAGTTTGAGAAGGGGATTGGGGCGATGGATACGAGGAAAGGGGGGGGGGGGGGAGGAGGCGCATAAAGGGCGTCAAGAAGGAAATTGGCGTCTCGTCACTGCCCGGTCGTTTAACACCAGACGGCCGTGGCAAATCGGCCGTGACCAGTCAGAATAGATGGGTGTCAGGAGACACGACACTTTCAAATCTTTCGGAGCTACTGGTCCTTCTTTTACTGCGAACTACGGATGCCGTAATTTTCACAAAGGCTTGTAAACATGAAGCAGCCTGGCTTCGGACTGTCTTCCTCACCAATTCCAGAGTGTGATCAAATAACAATATGCGCCGTGTGATGACTACAATACCATGACCACAAGTTGCTTCCAAACATCTCTTGAAACAAGTCGGACAACAGGTCACCGAAAGTGTGTGAAACTTGTTCTAGCGTAAAAAGGCTTCGTTCCTGTATATTTAAATCTAGAATAATATAGCTTGCCCGTAACGCCGCAAGCGCGATCGAGTGATAGGCGACTTGCAAAATAGTACCCGCCCTCTTCCGTACGTATACCCGTAGACGTACCACTCACAAGAATATCTGACTGGAAAACAACAGTTAACTCGACTGTTACTTGGGCTGCAACAAGTCTGACCTGCAAACAATACACACGATAGTGCGCTGTCTTCTTTTTGTTTGGTTCCCTTTTTTTAGCGCTGATCGTTTGTCCAAGTCATGTACCAGCTAGGTCATCGGTATACATTATATAAATGCATCAATTCGTAAACGAAATTTTAGTTATTTTTAATATCAATATTTTCAAAAATAGCATAAGGATGATATCATAATTTGATGCGAAGTGGTTGCACGCCTTAGCAAAGAAAAACTTTTGTCAGAAGTTAGGCAAAGTGTTGTTTCTCCAATGCAAAAACATGCATAAAGGCAATCTTGTCCGGGGAGTGCTAGGAATTGTTTTTGCGTGGCGATAAACCTAAATAAATAAATAAATATAGAGAGAGAGGTGAAGGAGGGAGAGGACTGGTAGTTGTCGGCGGAGAACCCCTCCCGAAATAAATTTCTGGCTACGCCACTGTGTTTACGCATGTGTTTGTGCAGTGTATGCATATTGACGTGCGGTGCGCATTGCATGCGTAACCGCATAGGTATATACATTAGTAGATTATCCGCATTTTTTAAGTGAAGTTGAAAGAAGCACCTCGGCAGAAGCAAACTTGAGAGGAGAGGAAAATGAGGAGGAGCCAGAAATAGTAAGCGAAGAACAGTCTCAGTAAAATTTGTGGCTTCTCAAAGGAGCTTTGGTAAGAAAATTAAAGCTCGAATTTATGCCAATCTCGCACTATACGCTAGCGTTGCCGGCCTCGACGGGAAGTATTTCTACAGCACTTACAACGAGCGCTACCGAAGGTCAGTTTCCCCAGAAAGCATACACTTGTGCCTAAAGCGCAGCCCTCTACCTACGGTGGGGGTAGGGGATTCCTTTTTCTTTTTCTTTTTTTTTGAGAATTGGTGCCTTTTTGGATGGGTGGAGGGTACGCACTCAAATTGTTAATAGGGGAGTGTCGAAGCATGCAAGCGTAAACTCGCTTTCTTGTGTTCCCTCTCCGAGAAGTAACCTGGCAACTCGCCGTCCACGTTGATCCCCGCAGCTACAACACGGTGAACTATAGTTGTCTGAATCACATCCCTCAACACCTACCCCTATGACCAAAAAGAAAAAAGAAAAGAAAAGAAAAAAAAAATATCACGTACCTTACTTATCCCTGCCCAAACCTGTTTCCAACGCATTATCTGAACACCATGAGATGACAGGTCATTACACAGAATGGGACTCGGGTGTCCGTTACGGCCACGCAGGAGCTTATTACCTTCGCGATTACTGCTACATCGCTGCATATTTCAGACGACGCGCCAAGCGATGAACAGGGCACGTGGTAACAAGGAACACGCACGGTCCCCGGAACGTCAACTTTCTGCCTTTTTTATTATATTTTTAGATTCCTCGCGAGTGTTTGTTTTAGTTCACTACATTAGGGGCCGTTTCACGTGACAGTATTCATCGACGAAAGTGATTGGCTTTATCAAATCACGCCATTCGTAGGCTTCGGTCGCAAAGCGGCTTTCCATGTCAACCAACTTTACAGCACTTTGCAAATGTATGTTTCGCGCATCTCCGTAAGCTGACTCTTCCGCGAAGCTCTCGTCCACCGAACCACTTTTTTACATTGATAGACAAATACTAAAGGTTAGTGCTCCCGTAATGACTGCTATCTCGTGTCGCATAAAGAAGCCGGTTCGTGAAGTGTTCAAAGCTGAACTGCGACAGCTACCAAACGTCCCAGAATGGAAGAGGGACAAAATGAAAATGGACTGCTGGTACATAAACAGCCGCGAAGCGCATTCCTCGATAGGTGGGAATGTAGTTCTGCGAAGCTTTCCTGGCCAGCCAACTTGCAAAGATGTTGGAAAGTGCCCATTGTCCACTGACGACATCGAACGTGTCTCCTTCCATATTAGGACTCACCCCGTGTTACACGTGACTGACGATGGACGACAACCAATGATCGTTGTTCCTTTTCCTGAACATGCAGTCGCGTGCTCGTGGCCAGCAATTCGCGTTGTGGGTCAGGACAGAGTAGCAAATTAGGCTTACCTTGCGAAAGAACGATGCGGCGGGGGTCCCCAGCAGCCGGGCCTAATCTGCGCACGCTGCACACTCACGTGTGCTTCGCTCGGCGAGGCCTGACTCTCTCTCTCTCTTTCGAGAAAGACGAGACGCACTCTCCACACCTCCAGCGTGAGCTTCCCGCGGTTTGCAGATGAGGCGGCGGCGACAAGTCTTGCGTTTGCATGACACGCCCTTTTGCTTCTCCTTTTTTTCCCCCTTTACTTCGTTTCTTTTTCTTTCCTCACCTTCATCTCACAACCCAACCGCCCTTTCCTTCTGCCTCTTTTGTGAACTTTCCAAGCGCCGCGTCTCTGTGTGGCGCTGCGTTCTCTTGCTCTGTTTATCGCTCTGCTGCTCTTCAACACCAACTCACACGCAACTGCTCATAGTGCTCTTTGCCACTTGCGAGTACGGACCGTGAGGCATATTCATTTCTTCTCATGTTCGCGTTCACCTTGCAGGGCAGTAATAAATCCGTGACAATCCTCGGGAATCCTGGTGTGACAGCGACGACAACCGAGCGTTCTTCAAAGTAGCCTCATTATATTACGATGCTGGCCTTACGTGTAGTGCGCCTGCCATGACTGGTTGGGTTGTCCGCGGATGTCTTTGTTGGAGGATTATTTATAGGGCTGGAAAGAAGAAACCGCAGAACAGAAGCACTCCACGCAGGATAGCGAGTTTGTCTGCATGTAGACCACAAAATGAAAGAAAAAGTGCGTTTTATTGGTACGGTTTTTTTCTTCTAGGATGTTCGTGTGGAACTTGCGGTATTTCATTGCGAAAAAAATTATGTGCTTGTAACAGTCGTACATGTTCAAGTTTATTTGATGTCACACGTACGTACACAATCTACACGATGTCGGTGGCCAAACTGTAAATTGGCGTGACTTGGTATGTGGCTAAATTATTGCGGCCGTGGTGCCGGTAACGGCTGTCGCTTGTATAGTACTTTGCGATTACTGGCAACCTTTTGTACTTGATCCGTTGTTATCACTTAACGGCGTCCTGCCGAAAAGTACCTGGCGAAACAGGGAATTGAACCCGCGACCTCATGGTCAGCGGTGGAACTTCAGCGTTCGCCAGGCATTTGAGAACACGATTTTGAATCGCCATATACATTAAGATTATCATTGTATCTCTCTAGCAGCCTAACTTTCTCTTCACTAACCACTCGGTCGCCTGCCAAGCACATCTATTCTAGGGTATATCAGTTTCCAGCCTGGCACAGGAGATAAGTCGTACGCTTTCCTTTACACGCATACCACATCGAATTCAAGATTGCCACCTTAATTCTTACGTGCCGCCAAATCCTCTCTTTTTTTGGGAGAGACAACAGCTTTTAGCCAATCTGTACCAAAGAAAAGTTAGACCTGCCATTGGTAAGACGCGCTATACAGGCGGTTGAATTTCTCCATGCCGGTGGAAGCAATTGTTGGTGAAATAATTAGGTTAATAAAATTGGAACAAAGAAACCGATGACACCTAAGTACTTCTTATGAGCTGTGAATGCGAAAGCATTAATGTCCAATGGCAAGCGAGCGCGTTGAGACGCATGTCCTTGGCGCGTTTTGATTTATCCTTAGCGAGGCGCAGTTAGAACGCGGGCGAGATCTTGCGTGGACAAGGAACGCGCGGATAACACAGGCTTCCGAGAGCGAGGGTGACGTGGCGCCGCGGCGATTCCCTCACGCAACACGTGGCGCGCGCTGCAGCATGCATGTGTTTCCTGTCGTCTGCTCTGATCCGTCGAGGCGCAATCGGGACGTGGCGTCGCAGCCAATGGGAATTTAGGGGCCGTCTTTCGCCTGTCGAATCGACAGACGCCGCCTTTTTCGTTCAATTGGCCATTTGATGCTTTATCCATTCTTGCCCGAAATGTAACAGAGCGATGAATTGGGCTAGTTGGTGTATACTTTCATTGTTACTGCGCTATGTATGTACAGTACACTCTAACGGGAACAAGATGGACACTGAATGGGAACGAAGACATTCAGTGTCCATCTTGTCCCCGTTTTTGTGTACTGAACATAGCGCAATGAACTTGTCCGAAATGTCTGATATTCATGAATCCGTCACTATGTTATCATATACAATATTGGATGCCTGGGCTTGTTGGCATTGTGAAATCAAAGAATGCGAAAACAACATGGACACGGAGACAGGAGATGGACACTGTGCATCGCTGGGGTGTCCACCACAGCGATGAACACCAAGAGCGCTGTGGTGTTCACCCTCTGCCGCCGTGGCCACATATATATTGCTTCCGCGCCTCTTGGTTTCACAATTCTCAAATACCTCGCGCAACCGGTATATACACAGTGCCACGGCGACGCGTTGCTCTACATACAGGTGACGCTGTGTCGCGAAAGGAATGGACGCGGACCTTCCCGTTTCGTAACAAGCCTCGCTGATCCCACTTATTGTTCCGCGGAGTATATAAGGTGTCTTTTCAAATGCTCGGTGCGTAACGTACGACGGGCTCACATTCCGACGGAACACATTCGCAGGTTCTGTCTCGCGTAGCGTACGAAAGTGTCATCTCGTCTTATTCCGTGACGAACCGGGAGCGAAATGGAATAAGAAGGCAAAAGAACTGTAACGGGCGGAGAGACAGGCGCGCCGTCTAACACGGACGGCTGCCCGCCTATTATGCGAACTCTTTTTAAATTCCAACGTGTCTTCGCATTGTCGACGAGCCTTTGAGTTCCGTTGCCGCCGCACTTTATACAGTTCTCTGGCTTCGTCTTTCCTTTGAATAGAAAAAAAAAAAAAAAAGCGAGTGAGGATAAGTGTTCGGTCGGAGACCGAGAAAGTCCGGTGAGCGTGAAAAGTTGGTCAGCGGACGCGCGAAGGAAGCTGAGCTCTGTTCCTTAGATGGAAGGGATAAGGAAGGACAAAGCGATAGAGTACCGTTTTTACTCGTACGCAACGCTACCGAGGGTATATATAATTCGAAAACATTATATGCTCCATGCATGATGCGCAAAATCAGCCGTCCGTTGTTATCATCCGATGGTACCAGAACCCACGTGACCAAGTGATGACGTCACGTTCCTGGCGCTGGACCTGTTGCGACTCGCACTGCGAAATCCCGCGGTTAGCAGCCACGGTGTCGGATCTGGCCCACTCCCAAAATTGGATTAAGGTGGATTAAAGTGGATTTAGGTTGGCACAAGTTAGAGCAAAGTGGATTAAGGTGGAGATTTAATTTAATGTGATAACTTAGACAAGTCCTCATGCGGTCGCATCCAAATCACGTAAGGATACTTTAGTGACTCAATTTTAGCGCTGGGTGGTTAATTGATCAACCTTCCGATTAATACATCATAGCTTTAATAACGGTTAATCGGTTGGGGTCACATGAGCAAATCAGGGTAGCATACCGGCACAAAAGTTCTACTTTTTTATGTTTCAAAAGTGAGGACGGGCACCACAGACTGAGTGCTCCGGTTAAGATGGCACCTGTGTGCCTGTGCATGCACTTCATTCAAGCCTCCGCACTCATCCGCACTCAGACGAATATGCGAATAAACTTCTTGTTTGATCCTAATGCTACATTTGTGGTCTTGATAAGCAACTTTTCATAAAATGCATGGTAATGACACGTTCTGTAAGTGATTTCATCTGAGTAAGTTTGATATGCCTTGTATACAGGGTGTTTCACTTAACTTGGGCCAAATTTAAAAAAATATATATATGCAAATGCTACGTAGCTGCACAGAACCGAGGTAATGTTTGCCGTCGCTTGGAGGTACTCAGATTATTTTTTTTTGCATTCCGCCTAGTTACATAATTAGTCTTAATTAATTAATCAGCTTATCAAATATTATACTGGATGGAAAGTGTCAATGAGGAAATTGGAGAGCAACATGAAAAAATCTCGATACAGCTTTCTGTTGCTCAATACGTGCTACATAAAAGTGTTCTTTTACGAACGTGAAAGATGCCCACGAATAAACGCAAAATTGCCGCGCGACTGGCCGCTCGAGGCACTTTGCGTGTATTCGTGGGCTGCTTTCACGCCCGGAAAAACCCTTTTATGTAGCACGTGTATTGAGCAACAGAAAGCTGTAACGAGAGTTTTTCATGTTGCTCTACAATTTCCTCATTGACACTTTTAATCTAATTAGAATATTTGAGAAGTTGATAAATAATTAAGACTAATTATGTAACTAGGCGGAATGCCAAAAATAATCCAAGTATCTCCAAGCGACGGCAAACAACATTGCCTTGGTTCTCTCCAGCTACGTAGCATTTGTATATTTTTAAGGTTTGGCCCAAGTTAATCTGAAACACCCTGTATGTCCACTCAAGCAAGCTGCTGCGCGTTTTTTTTTTCCTTTAACGTTTATGTATAAAAATATCAGCTGGGATGTTTTTTTAGCTCGCGCACATAAACCCATGCAGCAATCCGAATAACAGAATAATTAATCGATGAAAAGGTGCCGATTGATCGGGCTAAAATATTTAGTCGATACACAGCCCCGTAAATGTAGATGGACAGATTGAGTGGTTGATTAGAGTTACAGTAGGAGCTAGGGGCACTATTGCGTGCAATGCGGACGCGCGTCGAGAACGTGCGTCGGTATGACGAGTATCGTTTGTTGGGAAATGCTAAAAACTCGGACCCGGTACAGGCCGACCGTTCTACAAGCGGCACTCTCCGGTACTGCAGTATTTAACAAAGGCGTTGCCACACATTCCCACATTCGCCCGTCTACGCAGAGTCAGGTTTGCGATGCTTTTGCGTTGCTTGCCTCCTTTCTTGCTCGCTTCCTTTTGTTTTCTCCTCACAAGCCCCCTTCGCGACATCAATCCTACAATCACGGCCCCATCAAACGCGTGCTTCACCTTCTCGTCGAGAATGGTTGCGGACGTGCCAACACCGCGATGCCCGATACTGGATCCAGTGGGACTCTTTGTGATCTGAGCTCACACGTACGCCCTGAAAGTACAGCAGACAGGCTTTTTTATTCTTTTTTGTTCTCTCACATATTGGTAGCGGCGCCGTCAATGACGGCACGAACGCATATGTCAACTACGAATGAAAGCCGACACCGCCCAGAACGGCCGAGATTGGGGTTGTACTAGGTCAGTGTTTCACCAGCTCGGCTGGCAATGACGAGGCGTTAGCGACTCTGGCGTTATACTTACAGCTTTTCAGTCACACCAGAGTAGCGAAACTCTGCACCTTGTTTCGCAATACTATTCTGGACAGCCACGTTCAACCACGTTGTCGAATTCGCCATCTTCTCGGCTATGAATGTTTTGCTATACGCCCTGTTTGACTGACTAGCAGTGCCCGTGGTACGAGTACCTGTATGAGTTTTCCGGCTTGCGTATGCTTCGTATTACGTTCAAGTGGATATGAACTCCTTCTCCCATAGGAGGCGATATGTAGCTGTGAGACATGTTCCAGTATCATGATTTCGCTTAAGTACAAACGCAACAAAACTTACCAGCAGATGGAGGCCTGAAGTGATTAAATGCGGTCGACGAACAAGCAATGCCTCCGGAGCCAACGTTTCAGCAAAGGGACTTGTATACGTCAATGCAGCAACTGCTATATTTGCTAACGAAGCCCACGTTTCGACTGCGGTTGCTGCCCGGTGAAGCCGAGTTACCCTTGTCGAAACGTTGGCGCCCTTGTCGAAACAATGCGCAGCCGTGCATTGCCTATTGATATTTCAACATTTTCAACAAGATATGACGGACAAGTGAATGAAATACGAAAAACGTTATATCGGTTATAAGCGGCAACAGCTTTATTTCAGACTCCACAGTCGAGCATCTACCGCGGCGTGGCGCGTCCGTGTCCTGTCGCCGAATCAGTAAAACGGCAAACCGATGATATGCGAGCCGGTGTCGCTGTTCTCCCTCTCCTCCCTGCACAAAACAATAGGCGGTAGTTCGAATTTTTCAGGGCTTTTAGCATAACCGGAAATCGTGTCCAGGAACAGCGGAGCTTGTTGCTACATATGATCAGCAACAGTGCTTTTGGATTAAGCGTTATTTTGGGGTAGCAGATTGTTGGAAGCATGGCATCTGAGATCGGGCGGCAAGCGCTGTAATCCCCTTCAGTTACTTTGTAGAAAACTATGCTTACAACATGACCTCCAGATACGGGTGGCGAGCACTGCCTGCGGATCTCGGAGGTCATTTTGTAAGCATAGTTTTCTAATGTAACTGGAGGTAACTATGACGCTAGTGTCTGAGGCAACTGTAATATGGCGACTTAATCAGCATGGTTATGATGTGTAGTTTATATGCATAGATTCACCTAAACTTCCTCTATCTGGCTTCAAAATAATTCTATATTGACAATTTTCGACAAGATATGTCATATATATAAGTTGAACAATTCGCAATGATTTTGCAGGTGCACAAGATCTCATTGCCTTGCTATGCTTTAAAAGAGTATATCTTATTTTTTTATTATTATAAAGCCCATCATATCAAGCAATAAAAACTCAGCCACGGAGCGTAAAGCCCCTATCGCGCTCCAGTTCCAGTTCCAGGAGAAAGAGCATGGCTATGGAGGAGGGTAACTTGTAATCGTCCGTAGCTTTCTACCAAAAGCTTCACACAAATTGTGGTGCGAATGTTTTACTGTAGCTGTACCTTAAGCGTCTGCAAAATTTGTCCGAACCGTTTCAGGGACCCTTAAATTAAGACCAGCTCCCACCGGTTCAAGTTATCTTTTCTCCCGCTTTCATCTGCTCTTTCCTTTATTAAGTATACGACCGATCGCGGGCGATCGCCTCGATCGCCGCGCTCGGCGCGACCAGCGCGATCGAGGCGCGATATCGACAGTGGCGCCGCCTGCGTCGGGCCTGCCGTGGCAGACGACAGCTAACGCGCTACCAGAGGAAATCCGAGGAAAACTTCGATCGCGCCCTGCGGAGACGTTTTTGAGGCGCGATTTTGCTTCGTTAGTCAGTAACTGGTCTTAATAATGCCGTTTTGGAAGTAGCAACGCGACGATGCGAGACGGCGCAAATATCAAGTGTGCAACAAGCGTTTGCGCACGCCGGATGGTAAACAAAAAAAGCCTTTTGCCCTCGCCTTGTCGGTTGCGGCAACTTAAGGCGCAGCAGCATGCCATCACAACGAAGTTCTTGTCCCTAACACGTTTGATCCGTTTGTGCGTACAGCACTTTCGTCGCACAGGCCCGAGAATGGCAGTCGGAGCGCGCTGGAAAGAAAAAAATATACAAAAGCGCGACGCGAACTTCCACGTGACACGGATTGGCCAATGGGGGAGCGGAGGAGGCTGGGGCGACAGGAGGCGGCTAAGAGAGGGCGAGGAGGAAGCGCCGGGGTGAGCGCGGTGACGGCAAGATCTAAGGATGGCGCTACCTTTATAAATATAGGGGATATAACGGAGCGGAGGGCGGAGCGCGCGCTGTCACGTGGGGCGTGACGTCGCTGCGCCGTTGCTACAGACGCTCCTCTCCGCTCCTCGCGCCGTTGCTAGGGGAGAGGAGGAGGAGCGCGGATGCCGGCGGAGTTTTCGGAAACGTCTGCGGCCTCAAGTACGACGATTAGGCAGATCCACGTGCTGCCCATCGTTTTCATGGCGGCTGGGCGACCGAAGTGCCAGCCAATCTCTGGTCTCAGAGGCCATAGCGCACTCTTGGAGGCCATGGTTCAAAGAAAAAAAGACGTACGCGCTTTGTCAAAAGCATTCACAACCTTCACAAACTTAGGCGGCGCCACGCGGTATATTCGTGAACCAGTAACGCGATGATTAGCTTCCGCGGAATGGGCGATTGCTGAAATTTTAAGCATGGAAAGAACTTCGGACGACTTGCCTATCAATGGCCTTTCCTATGTAGGTGAAGTGTGGAATATTCCGAGAAAACAGATCGGTGTGCGCACTAAACAGAAAAGAGCTGTCAAAGATCGAGTGACATGGAAAGAAGGCCACACGTGGCAATACTACATGCAGTGCGCCTAATAAGAAATGAATGCATCACGAATCGCCCGCGTTCGAAATGCCTGTCGTGTTGTTCCGAGTCTAAAGCACCCGGAAAATGTAATTTTCTACGATCTGGAATAGCCCCCCCCCCCCCCTTTCCCCCTTCCCCGCAGTCGCTGCGTGCCCGTCTCGCTGTCTTCGCTATCCATTGCATTCCCGTTCCTTGAATTCCCCAATGACAGAAAAAAGCAGAATCGGAATAAAAGGGGCACTATTTCTTTAAGGATGACTACTTTGACCTTCCACATTGTTTCGTCAGCTACTGGCCGTCTGTCAAGAAGTCGCTGTTTCCTGATCGAGTGCAAAAAGGTACATCGCCGGGAATCGGATATAACTCGTAATGCGCTGCGGCAAAATATGCCGAGTGTGCCGGCCCGCGGAAAACACAGAACCGAACTAAATGCCATAGTTCATTTATTCGTGGCCGCGTCATTTTACGGGCAAGTCCGTTGCTTGTCTTCGTGTCAGGCATGTTTGGCATGTGGAGCGCGAAGAACGTTTAAGGTGCATTAGAAATCGAGTGCCAGGGCTTCCAACTTCTAATACTTGTATTAAGCAGCTCCTATAGCATGGCAACCTCGAAATCGATCGTTATTGTAGAGGAAATCTTTACCTCTGCTGGCAGGTAATACCCGCTGTGAGTCTAATGTATTTGAGAGTACATTGAGGACCGTCAACTGCACAATACAGTTATCGATCCTATATTGCATAACCCAGTGACTGCGCTCACTAACTGCTAAAATTTTCCTAACCAATGTTTAAGTTATTAACGAGCCATGCTGTAGGAAGCGTTCAGAAACACGGGGGATCGAACGTATATCTGGCAAATTTTTTCAGGTTATAGAATTAGTTATAAATGGGGTAAAAGTGCGATGAACTTCGTATACTTAATAAAGGAAAGAGCAAAATGAAAGCGGGAGAAAAGATAACTTGAACCGGTGGGAGCTGGTCTTAATTTAAGGGTCCCTGAAACGGTTCGGACAAATTTTGCAGACGCTTAAGGTACAGCTACAGTAAAACATTCGCACCACAATTTGTGTGAAGCTTTTGGTAGAAAGCTACGGACGATTACAAGTTACCCTCCTCCATAGCCATGCTCTTTCTCCTCAACTCGTTCATCAAGTGATCGGGGCTAAGCTCCGCCTTCACTGGCGTGTCTACGTCATGATGGGACGTCGTGTCGTCTACTTCCGGTTGTCTTGGAGCCAGCGCGCGAAGCCTCTCCGCCAGCTGCTTGGCAGTCGATCCCAAGCGAGAACTATCGAAGCAGCGTGCGTTGCGAGCATTCTGTCCCAGCGCCGAGCGTGTCCGATATTCCGATAACCACAGGCGAGCTGGGCGTTTTGACGGATGGGTGGAGGCCTAAACCCCTCCATACTACCATTGCTGTGATGAAGGAGCTTTTGAGTGGCCTGATCGGTTAGATCGGTCTGCATGGTCCAGCCACCTGGTGGCGCATAGCTTAACCAGCTATACAAGGAGCTAATATTGCTGTAACCAAGTGCAAATCATTTTAAGCATTAAAAAAAAAGCGTGTTCACGATTACGCTCCTGCCAAAAATTTACACCAGCAGCAACGAGAATACACTTGGGTACTGCTATATTAGTTCTGTGTTTGGTTGAGCTCTGTGCCACCAGGTGGCTGCAGGTGGTTCACGTTTGCGCCTCCGCTCATCCCGTAAAACGCCCAGGCTCGGTCTGCTTGCGCTTGCGTTTACCCGAATACCAGACACGCGAAACTATATTGTGGTAGTTATCCTTCGACGTGAAGTGACGGCCGCAAACGCGTAGATGCTGGTGCCGTTTGGTTACCGACAACCAGCGCTGTAGCCACTCCGCTCGCATGTTTACCATGCAGCGGGACACGATGTCGCAGCTTGACATGCCGCCGATCGTTACGGTTGGCGCCCACAACGCAAAGGTGAACCATGGTGCTAGCGAAAAGACAGATCGAGACCAACACAGACCGCTCAGCTCGCGTCAACACGGAGCACGTTGTAACACAAGCAAGCGACACTTGCTGTGTGCCGGAAGTACTTGAGTGCAGTGATACATTGTCCGTGTGCATTCTCTTTCTGTTACTTTCTTTTTTTATATAGAAACAAATTAACTAGCATTACAACTATTAAGAACAACATTTGTTCACCATAAGGTTGGAAAAATTATCCATGACGCGGCCCGGGCAGCCAATTGGGTAGCTCTCCCTATACTGACGTCATATGTTCACCACTCGTCACTTGGTCAGCGGCGGCTGAACACTCAGGGGAGCGGTGCCACTGCGATCGGTAGCGATGTACATTTTTAACACCTTATAATAAATAATACGCTGTACGTGGAGCGCTTAAATGCGTCACTTAATAATCAGAAGGGCCAACCCTAACGACTCAATACGTTCGTACAAAATCGTTTCAGGGTCCCTTTTAGGGTAGTCATAAGAGGTACGGCCATATTCAGCGCAACTGAATTTAGAGATAACAACAGAGGGATACAAACTTGGCCCATATGTCTTCCGTCCACGGAATCTCCTTTGCGTTGAGGCACTCCTGCAGAAAGTTACAAGGAAGTCACAAGGGCAGGGACCGGTACAATCTTGAGCGATATATATTAGAGAACAGAAAGTTTCAGTTTGTCCGTAAACTTAATAGAGATCTTTAGATTAGTATACTCAAGCGACACCCAAGCGTTGGGTGACGAAAACTGCATTGTGGGCCCTTTGCGCTCTTTTGGGCTCGCTTTGGGTTCTTTTATTTGTACACCCGACGGTTTTCATCCCCCAACGCATGCTCACCCTAATCTAAATCTATCTGATACGCTTTACTGATTACCGCGTTAGGGGACCCCTGAAATGTAGTAGCATGATGATGGTTATGATGATGATTTTTGGCATCCCATTTGAAATGGGGCGGTGACAAATAGTTACCTAGCCTGCTTGAGTTATTCTATACGTGCTTTTCATTCTAGCATTTTTATATACACCTCCCTAATTTTTTTATTTACTATTCCTGATAACTTCTCTATCTCCCTTATATCGCTACCTACGCCTGTAACGGATCCGGTCGTATTAATGTCTTCCCTGCTTTTTTCCCACCATTTTCTGACGATAGCGACATATTGTGACGCTTTGTCCAACTACAATTATTTTGAAACGTTTTGTTTTGCGTCAGTCTTCTCGCCGAGGAAATTTATAAAAAGTGTGAATACTCGGGCTTGCTGTGTACCGTGTGTCCCAGCTAACATTATCCAAGCTGTCCGAAAAAGAAAAATAAAGAATTACGGTGTAAGGTAAGACCTACTGTGTTCGGTCGTCCGAGGTATGACGATCGAATACCGTAGATCTTAAAATCGTATCTTTCCAGTGCTTTTTAAAATCTTTTTTTTTTTTTAACCACTTGGCTAACGTTAGCTGGGACACCCTGTATAGTACGACGTTCAGAGACGCCTAACGCCGAAACTGAATGATATATGGAAAGGACGTGACACATTAGCGCCAACCCTCAGCAGTAAAATATTTTCTAACGACATCTATGCACACTTATATATGCATCGACAACGTGACATGTGCGGATCCGGATACGTACAAAGAAAAGTTCACAGAGCGAGTGAATGCTCAGAACCCGAGCGCGTTTGTGTTCCCACAAGTAATTAAAGCCCCTTTACAAGTCATCTGCTGTAAAGCCCAAAGGTAACTGGAGACCACGGCCGCCCGATAAAAACACACAAGGTGTGTTTTATTGCGATATCAATTATATGGACACCTGAGTTGTGGAGGGGTCACTCCGGATTTGGAATGCTTCCGGAATCACTCCGCATTTTCAAACGCCTGAAATGGAATGGGAATGGAATGATGACACTATAATGTGACAGACTGAATGAGAATGGAATGAAAGCCCGAGATTTCGGAATGGAGTTGGAATGGGCACGTAGTCCCGGAACGCTAGGCGTTGATTTTAACTGAGGCTACAAAACTAGTAAATTTGCTAATTAGACAGAACTAGACATGTCCATTTGCTTTTGACATTTCTCAGTTTTTTACTGAATACGGCGCTTTCCTTATCTACCTATATACAGATGACTACCTCTGCCACGCTAATTATAAACCACACGTCATTCTACACAATGTACATTTCCGATGACCTGGAAATCTTTCTTCGTTACAAGTTGAAGTGCCATTTAAAGAACATCCGCTTTCAGTTACAGTTAACTATTTAAATCTTAGATCGACATTGTTAGTCATAGTTGGTCAGTGCTAAGCTGCTAAGTGAGTTAAGTTGTCAAGAATTATCCGATTTAGCGAGAGTAAGCTCGGCCTACGACAAATAGATGCAGAGCAAGAACAGCCACGTTGCAAATGGTTACACCTTGCACGATCGAGTCCACGTTGATCTGAAAAGTACGCCATGTCTTTCGCTTTCTGTCAAGTATCCAGAAGGAGCGATAACAGGCGCCAGTCAGAGAGGCGTTCTGGAAAATGGGGCCAGTTTTAGCGTGCCACTAAATGCGAGAGAAAGAAAGGCACCTGACTTCAGAGATTCTGCTCATTTACTACGACAGCAGAATTTTCCTACATTGAAGACCAGCACCTTCTTGCTTCTTTCTTCCTGAAACAGTTGTACTCGCCCACTACGGCAGACACGGTGTGATATTACTTTGTACTTTGCTTTACACGAATTGATTATAATGCGAGAGATCACGGGGCAAGAACGTCCTGAAGAGATGAGAAGCCACAAAGCATGTTTGTTCTCAAGCGAAAATATAGTACGTATCATTTTTTGTTACGTTCTTAAAGGGCCCCTACAACGCCGTTTTCGTGTCACCGTATTTGCTCTAGATCTATTCTCATACATGACACAAAACGCAGAACAAAATAAATGATGAAAGCTGATCACACACAAACCCAGGTTATCGGTCAGACAAAATCCAAGAAGGCGACCGAAATGAAAGTTACCCTCCGCTCGAATTTTCGCGGCCTTAAAGTGCACATTTTAGTCTTCCATGATGTCACATGGAGCCACCCAATAGCAGCGGGGCATCGTTGCAAAACCAGCTCAGCCTGTTGATGGCGTTCCATGGCATTCCAATAGCCTCAGCGATAGGGCGGTGCGCGGGCCAATCACGGAGGTCATGGCGTCACCGTTATGGTTCCAACAGTTTCCACGAGGCGGCAGTTGGCGCGCCAAAGTGGTCGACATTAGAGTTGCTTAATAATGGCACATTCGGGTGGTCGTGTTAGAGCGCTCTGGTAGTGCTACAAAGGTCATGCAAAAGAGTTACTAAGCGTTACTGTTTGCATAAACGGGTTCCTCTTATGATAACGAAGCGGGATCATCACTTCCACACCCGGTTATTGTCGTAATACAGCTTTAAAGTTGTTTCTCATCACTTTTTTGGCACAGCCAGAGCGCTGTGAAACGACCACTCGAATATGCCATTAGAGTTACATTAGAATAACCCTATACTCGGCACGTGATGCGTCGTTCCCGTGGCTGCAATACCTCGCCCGCGGGGCTATATGATGCTTGAAATCACCGTAAAACGTAATGCCGTAGGTTTTTCTTTCTATTTTCGGTGCTCGCAATATCCTGCGATCGTAAATTCTACATTACACTTTTGACCAATCATCACAGCGGCGCTCTTTATCGCCAATCATAGGGAAAATATTTAATTTACTGGAATTTGAAGAATGGAGCGGACCAACTTAGCCACTCCTGGAGTGGGAATTGTCCAACTCTCACTATTCCGAGGAGTTAAAAGGAGTGCAATTACAGTGATTCCCACCCTCCGGAACTGGGTGGGAATGGAATTGACGGACACTCCAGGCAAATTTTCGCCGTCGTCGGTGGCAGTCTCATAAAAGTTGTTGCTGGGCTAGTCGATTCATGTTTTACCTTAGACCATATATGGTCGCGTAGCGCAAATAATGATTGAACAATTGGGGATGAAAAATGATGAAAAATGATGAAATAATAATGAAAATTAGCGCTCCCTTTGACCCCGTCCCTCCTTCATTATTTGAGCTAAGCGACCATGTGGTCTAAGGTATAGCACACTCTCAAGTTCCAGCGATCGTCACACAGGACGAGAAATCAACCGCGTCGCGTTCCAGCAGGAAGCGCGTAAGTAATTTGTTCGAATACTTTAATTAGCATTTTTTCTGCTAGGGGTGCTCAACGCGGCTAAATATTTGGTCTGTAAACGTACACGTAATAACCGACAAACATAGTTAACATGTCATTTTTTTTTGCAAAATAAGCAGATCATTGTTTTTGTGTGACTTCTGTTATTAAAGTCTGTGCTTTGTTACTTGAATAAAGGTTTTGAGGCCTCATTGACGTGTGATCAGCAGCAGCCCAATCGATCGCAGTCCGTGCCGTTTATCGATTCAAATTGTACGGCGGTAATATTGGCGAGCGGGGTGGTCGTTTCCTTTGAGCAGCATCACGCAACTTCGTTTTAATTTGATAAAAGTAACATCTCAGCCAGTTTATGCGTCGAACATTCGATAGCCACCACTAAGCGAACGTGTTTAAAGACGGCGAATTTTATTAGCTGTGGTGTTTCACTGGCATTACGGCTGCACGGCTTTCGTCGTTAGTGATCTGCCGCGTAATGACGTGTTGCTTGAAACAAAAAATTGCCCGCCAATCCACCCTGTGAAGGTGGTTGGAAAGCGAAGCTTTTTACGCCACCCTCACGGTGACTGCGGCGCACTTGATATTTCACACACTACAACGTAACTTTAACCACGGCCTTTATTATTATTTACTTCACAACAATGTTCACTACTGCTTTATGATCGGTGTGATATACACTACTAGACTACCCCATAGTGGGGTAGTCTAGAAAATGAACCGAAGCAGTTACTAGGCTGGAAGGGTTTCGAATGACGTCAACCCTCTTTCAAGCAGCTGCATAAGCTTTGCAACAGCTGCAATCTAATCTTACGGACCGCGCCGAGCCTGTTTCCGTTGTTTGCCCGCAGCCCTTATCATGCATCATGTTGGCTCATCACTTTGAAGCTTGTTTTTGTGGTTTTTCTTGCGAAAACGAGTGCTTAGTTATACGCTGAATGCCTGAATTTAAGTAAGCTATACTGCTATACCTGCAATTGTTAGCGGTTCGTCGGGATCGTTTTTTGATTACAACGACGGACACGACAGAACCCTTGGCTGGTAGAGGTACAAAGCTTCGCTTTAAAAAGTGCTAGCAAGCGCGAAAATTCATCGCTGGAACCGAGCACAGTCTGCTGGAAGACTACCCACGAAAGCGGATTAAATTTACAGCCCCTGGGCGTGTGCGCTGTGGAATAAAAAAGAAGTGCTTCGCATTTTCAACTTTGAATTTCTTTGCGTGCGAGGCGGACAAAGCACATATTCCTGCAGTCGATTCTTAAAAGTGGAAAATAATAATAATTATCGAAGTTATTGCTCTTCAAAGGCAATTCAAAAAAGGCTGTTATTATTTTGCCTCGTTGCTAAAATTCCTAACATGAAGTACACGTCAATAATAAATAGTTTTGGCTGTTTCTACATAAATGATACATCGCGGTAAATTCACTGCACATTAGTGGCAAATATACTTTCGGTGATGCAGTTATATTAATTGCATTTGAGACATAATAAAATTACTGTGTTCATTACTAGCATCTGCCAGAAACAACTGTCATCTAATTGAGGTTTGACTAAGTAGAGCCCACACAAGGACAATATTGAAGGAAATGCACACTCAAAACAGTGTTGTGTGACATGAATCACAAGCTACTTTGGACTCTATTGTCTCTGGACGTACAAGTCAACAGCGAATATGTCACCATTGAAAGTAACATCAATTGGGGCCAGAATCCTCACAAGGTATGTTTCTGAACACTTCATCTACAACCGTGATTTGTTCATTTTTTGGACTAACTTTCATTTCACCATTTTTTGCTTCCATGTTTGCATGGTTTCATCATTTCTCTTTTCAGGAAGACGGACAAAAGAGAGATTATTGGCCTGCAAGCTGCCCACGCCAAGCCATAAGAAGCTTAGTGGTCACCCTAATGACAGCAGGTACTCATGAACTATGGGTCTCATCATGATATGTTTGCAAGTTTACCAGATTAGAGGGGTGTGAGCCCTATCAAGAAAACAGCAGTCTACAGTTTTGTGTCATACCGACCGGGAGTGCTAAAATTTGACATACAAGCTTACTTGCCTTTGAAGCCGTGTTATGACAAACGCAGAAGTAACATGTTGAGTCCCAACTTGTTTCTTTTCTAGTCATTATAGCACTGACGACCAGAACAGAAACAATGTAGCAAGCTCCTGCTTGCTAATGCACAAACTCTGTCATCTGCTCTTCGCAAATCAGCTTAGCGGGCATTACCACCAACTATGACATGCTCCCTCACAACAATAATTTGTTACATGAATTCAAAGAATTTTAAAACAAAGCGCTCAATGCAAATGTGAGGAAATGAAATTTATATTGACTGAATCTCCGGCAGTCACTCTTATATGGTTCATGTAGTGTTAGCATGGAATCAATAACTAGGCTAGCCCTGCACCGTAAGATAAGAGATCGCTAGAAAACGCGAGCTCCCACAACCGGCCTATTCCACACTTCACCGACGTCACAAATCACTCAAAGCAATTTTTGTTTCTCTTCAAACAGCAGATGACAAACCTGAGCACAGTGTGTTCCCAGAAAGATCATGAAATATACTCGCAGAAAAAGTTCGGCTTAACATTCGCCCAATCAACAGTGGACGAGCAAGGGAAGCCTCAGCGTGGGAACTTATCTTTGTCAGAGCCCTCACAAATGTGTTTGCTTGTTGAAACGTTAGCTCCAGACTGAGGTTTTCCTCGCCAACCTCTGTTACTCAATTGAAGTGTTCATCTCCTTGCAACCTCTTAGCCTTGTTTGAATACATAAACCGATATCTTTTTTTTCCACATGAAACCGTAAATTGCATATTACAAGGATTTGTGAGCATTAATTGGGCTTGCCTATATGTTTATGTAGTGTCCTTGTTTAATCACACGACATTTGCAGAATTCCTTGTAAGCACTGTTGTCCCCATAACGTTCCTTGGTTTCCCTACGAGTACTCCACTTGTGTCAAAGCCTTTACTGCCACACCTAAACACTACATGTGCAGCAGAAATATCAAGAGCAGACAATATGTGCTGGAAAATTTAGCATAACATTTTTTTCCTACACGTGTCTCTCGCCAATGTGTTATGAAAAGAATGAGACATAGCAGCCCGAGATTTGCTGACACTACATCTTTGCCGAGCACTTTTTACAGCGTAAGCTGTTATCGGCTCATTTCAGTAGCCAGTTTGGTTGGCGATGGTGTCCGCCGCCGGGGCCGGTGTCCGTAGCAGTTATCGCTGGGAATTAGAAAAAAAAAAAGTAGATGCCCAGTTCCCGCCGGGATCGAACCTGGTCCCGCTGCGCAGGTGTCAGATAGTCTACCACTGGGCAACGCCAGCGCTTGCTAGGCTGCTGCGGAATAAGTGCCCTATAGGCAACCTGCAATGCAGTTTGGCTGTACATGTAGCGCCACCTAGCGATGGCGGTGTGCCCCCGCGAGTAGGTCCTCAGCGCCATTTCACCTTTGTCCATACTGCGCTCAGGCGCGCATGAAAGCCTCCTTTTGCAATTTTTCAGTGGATTCACCGCGACCTCTCGGCATGCAGCTCCTCCGTGAAAAGTGTGAACAAAAAGAACAAGCGCAGATATTGCTGCTTTAAGTATTGTCGCAATCTTTTTTTTTTTTTTTCGCAATCGTGAAAGGGATGTCGGCATCAAATTGTGCCGCTTCCCTTCAAGACCGTGGGAAGAAACCGTGCGACTGAAGTGGATCGTCGCGATTCAGCCCGTCAAGTAAGTTTCGCTCTTGCGATTTTCTGTTTAACTAATAAGGCGTCAACGCAAAATAAAAAAAAAGAAAATCACACGTGCTGTACAGTTGTGTGCTCTGTTTAATACTGGACATCGCTGTATATAATACACGTAGTTGACGATAACGAAATATGCGTTGGCTATCAGAGCTGATCTGTCATAGTTTTTTTTTTCGTCTATCATTGAATTTCTACGCTAAGAATTTCCAAACTAGTTAACTGCCTGACTGCCAGGCTCGAATTGCAGTATATGTAGACGAACGTGTTGGTTACTGAACCGTAAATAGGTTGCTTAAAAACAACTAAAGAATGCTTAATATTAGTAAACTTTTAGAAATGTCTCTCCCCAACCGAGGAAGGGAAGCTCGTACTGAACGCGGAAGCGTTGGTTTCATAACGAGAGTTTCGTAACTGTCTCGCTTTTTAAACAGTTAAATTAATGTATTCGCCTATTAGTTTCCAGTCAATAATCAGTCAGTCTGGCACAGTGACTATAGCAATACGCCCGCCGTGGTTGCTTAGTGGCTTTGGTAGTGCGCTGCTAAGCACGAGGTCGCGGGTTCAAATCCCAGCCGAGGCGGCCGCATTTTGATGGGGGCGAAACGCAAGAAACACCCATGTACGCTGCATTGGGTGCACGTTAAAGAACCCCAGGTGGTCAAGATTAATCCGGAGTCTCCTATAATCAGATCGTGGTTTTGGGACGTAAACCGCCGGAATTTAAGTTTTAACTATAGCAATACCACAAGTAGCAATAGTTCGTCGCATTCACGCGGAACCTTATGCTAACTAAAATTAAGAGTCTGACGAAATCTCGTCAATTACGGAATAATCGTGAATAAAAACAGAACAGACGCCAACATAGGCTGAATAAATTTTAAGAAAGATGTTTCGTCTCCCACGTGAGAACCTTCTTTTAAGGAAATCATTGTGAACAAGGCTTGCTAATCGTTAAAATATACCCTTAAGCTGGGAATTTAGACCTTGTAAGGCGCAACACATTACTCGTGAGATAACCTGTGTCTCGTACCTTGAACGCTCTTCCAATCTCCTTGGCGCGTTTCTAGGCTGGTCAGGTTCACACGTTTCAGTTCCTAGAACATAAAAAAGAAAAAAAGAAGTTATGCAGATACAACGCACATCTCGAAATCTGCGTGAATCGAAGCTTTCGTGAAGCGGTTAATCAAGCGCTATAAACGTGCCCATTTCACTCCTTCGTCCTTGGCATAAATAAACTGGCGCGCGCGCGCGCGCATGTTTTCTCGCGCACCCGCTCTATACGCAGTGTGACACACGCGGCGATCATTTCAATGAGCTGATTGGTTTTAGCACAATAGAAGTGTACGAGCAGTTGTGGCCTGAATATTAGAGCATCGGCCATGCTTTACTAGGGGGCCGAGGCTCGATCCCACTATCGGGCAACTTCTATTTTTTCTTTTCTTTCTCTTCTTTCTTTTTTTTTTTTCTTTGAAGCATGAGCTATTCGGCAAGCCTGACAGCATCAGCAGCCACGCCCAGGAAAGTCCGTGAGGGTTCGCAAATAAAGTCTCCCTGTAATAGATGTTCGATGCTGTATGACGTACACTTGTACTATCGGCCAAAAAAGTAAGCGGACCACGGCTCCGGCGGCCCGAGCGGCTGTCTGGCCACAACGGGGCGCTGCTGTCTCGCTCCGCGCGCTTGGGTCGAGAGTGCCGTGGGTGACGTTAAGCTTCTCCCTCACTCTCGCGCTGGGTCTTGTCACGCTTGATAAAATGTCTAGTGCGTCGTCCGGTTGCTCTGCTGGTGGCGATGAAAGGACCGTGCATAGCCGGTATTCAACACATGGCACTGTCGCGCAGTAGCCGACAGCCGCAGGGAATGAGACCCCGGCACTGAAAGAACGAAGACCTGCTCTGTTTTTTTTTGGACACTTCAAGCGGATTTCTGCCGTTGGCGTCGCCGTCGCCGTGAGGTTCCGTATAAAGTCCAAGGGTGATAAAATCGTCGCCGCGCCCCGTATTCTGCATGTGCGAATGAAAGCGCGCGAGGGACGCGCGCTTTCACGGAGAGCGAACGCACGGCGGAGAGCAAACGCGACCGTCGCGCGAAAGGCCGTGGTACAGTCACTGCTACAATTTTATTTTGCCGATTGTACTTTATAATAAATTAACACTTGGGTGTCAACCCTTTATTATATATAATTGATTGGATAATTTTGGCCTGCGGTACCTATGATAGTGAGCTTTCCTGACTTCTATTTATGTTATTTTTCACATCGATAGAGGGTTGAAAAAAAAAATGTGGGCAGCTTGCACTAGTGGTGCAAGGCTTGAGTAAACAGCGGAGCTGGTGATCGACCTAGCTTCTTCCAGGTTTTACTAGACTTGACTAAGTTTTTCTAGGAAATGCTAAGTGTTGCTAGGCACGGTATTCTGAATCGGCTCGCCGCCGATGCGCAGATTCTCGCTTGGCCGCGCGACGCGCTTCAAGATGAGCGGCTTCTTCTTCGGGTGTCCGGATCTTCTTTGGTCGTCCCATGTCAAGGCTACATGTGCTCGCCACAGAGTCAATGAGAGTTCTGCCGCCGTCGCGGCGGCTCCGAGCTTTATCTCCCCGGTGACGTCATGGCCAAGCTGCGCTTCCACACTTGCCGGGGCGTGGCTGGTCGAAACCTGCTGAGCCGCCGAAAGAGGCGCCGGCTGCAGTCACGGAAACCGCGTGCGTTCCGCGTGAAAGCGGGGAAACGCGGACGGCTTCGGCAGCAGCTCTGCGCGTTGCCTCGTTGGCGCTGCTACAATTTCTCTATCTCTATCGCTCTCATTTTCTCTTTCTCTCTCCCGAGCATGCTCTCGCTGAAAGCGGGGAAACGCGGACGGCTTCGGCAGCAGCTCTGCGCGTTGCCTCGTTGGCGCTGCCTACCAATTTCTCTCTCTCTATCGCTCTCATTTTCTCTTTCTCTCTCCCGAGCATGCTCTCCTTTCCTCTCCTTAACGTCCCATGTCAAGGCAACATGTGCACGGCACGGAGAGGAGGCGGAGCACACGCCGCTCCGCAAGATGGTTGCTAGGCAACGTGCGGTGACGTCATCGCCAGGGGCTAGGCGAGGCGACGACGCACAGCTAGGCCGAATTTTCTGCTAACACTCCACGGTCGAACCAAAAGCTTAAACAGCTCCGCGGTTAAAAACATGCCTGTGCGATTCACTCGTTGACGAGCCTTACACACGCTACTTATTCGAGGAGGCGTGCGACTCACCTCTTTCATGTCGACGGTGTAATTGTAGACGCAGCTGTAAAAATACACCAGCTGAAAAAAAGAAGCCCATTCCAGAGCTCAGGATTGATTTCACGAAACAAACAGAGAGGATTAAAGCGTTCCACCTTACAGCTTCGCACAAATACACTCGGTTCATGTGTATCATGATTGAGCGCCTATCCGTATAACGCCGCCGCACGTCAAAAGATTATGGCGCGTGAGATCAACGAGAAATTTGAATATCTGAGCAGTTTGTGGCCGCAGCTATGCAGTAAAACAGAGCAACACTATGTTCTTCGCATGTATAGAAGCAATGACGGGAAATCCAATTGTGGCCGGACTGCGCATGCCGAAGCTGCGGAGATATTCGGCATTTCTTCGTATCCTGTGGTACCCAAACTTCTGACGCCGACTATATCGCGTATGCAGTGGTCCTTCGTTTTCGGGTTTTCTATTTTTTTACAGCGAAGCTGTTATAGGCTAGGTTCCAGGAGATCGTGTCCGGCAACGGAAGTAGATAGACGGGAAGTAGATCAACAATTTTCGGCTCCATATGCGTGGTGGTTTTCCGCCAGCTGTGCCTTAGCACAACTGTCAAAACGGATGATAGGTGGCCCATTGTTATACCCCTCACCAACGCCGATGCCTCTTTCACAAGTGTCGCGATACTCGGCAGCGGCACGTCCCACCAATCGTTGTACCCCTCTTTCTCGTGACGTAAAGATCGCGCTGTTATCAGCAGTTGCCCTTCGGACTCGCTATGGGATGGACGCTTGTTTAACCACATCTTCCAGGATCCTGACGCTGCCATGCAGTATGCCGCGGCTATGAATGCTGCGGCTCATACGCTAGTCTATGACGATGGGGCGGACTTGACGCAGCAAACGCACTACTTGGCCATCGCGCTGGGCGAAAACAAGGCGCTCGCGTGATATATCCTTGCTCTTTGACGAACATGCCGAAGGCGCTCAATATAGTCAATAATGATAATACATAAATTCACTATAGCAGACCGACCATAGTCACAGCTTCGCTGGCTTCCATCTTCATAGTAGTGGAAGGGCTCTGAATTTTTTTTATTCGGGATGTAAAAATTGGGTGTTATTTTTAAAGATAAAAAACCGCAAGAAGAAAATGGGTGTTTTGATGTCTGGTGGCCCAAGTAGTTTTTTTTTTCTGGTTAGAAGTTTTACAAACGATTAACACAAGCAGATGTATAATTTTGAGCACAAACGTTCTCTTTTGGTCAAGCGAAATCACTCACAAGAACATGCAATGATAAAGAGCTATAGAGCTGCTCGCAAATCATGTGACGAACTCATCTCTATGAATCCTCGTTGTCAGGCATTATTAGTATACTTTTAAAAGGAACCACATTAACAAAAACAAGAAATGAAGACAGGTTTGACGATCCCTTGTTTGCGCTTGTTCTCTGCACTTTCTTTTTAAACGAAACAAAGAAGTACAAAAGTAACGGACACGGGCATGCTTCGCAGGAGGTGTGATGCTTTCCCTTATCTTACATCTCCTCGTTGACGTGCATTATCATACGCATTGGAACCATTTCTGCGTCCACCTTAGACATGTCGGGCTTTTCGTCTGGATCTGTTGTCGTCCGGTTTTACTGGTTCCCGATGTACGCTGTAGCTTGCAACAGAATTAATGAGATATGCAGCTAGAAGAATCAGTCGCCCTTTGAACGTAACGTAGCTGGGGAGACATTATCTCAATGTGACAGCTGCATACTGTTCATGATGCAAAGCAGCATCATCGCTGCGTTAATTGGCTTCCTAGCGCATTACCATTGTTTACATGTATGCGACGTGTGGGAAATACGACGCAGGAGGCGTCGTATTTCCAAGCGCACCCATTAAATCGCAGTGTGCTATTGTCGTATTCTTGTAAACGCGGCTACTAAAAAAAAAAAAGCAACAAACTTTCGCTTACTCAATGTCAGCAGGCGCTTAATGTATTATATTTCTATATATGTACGTGGCATGCAGCACGTTCGTGTGTTATATCTTGATATTGGTTTACCTATGATATATCTTGACCTGTTGCTCACAAAAAGGGGACAGCGTTCATTAGTTTTGTAACACCTGTATTTATTTGTAACCATTTACGAAAGAACAAACTTTGGGGAGAAATTGGGTTAGGGAAATTTTGTTCGGGGTACAAGAAATCAGGAATTCTTGGGTTTTACCCGAAAACGATGGACCCTAAACGGTATGTTCTCGCCCATTCCCGGCTCCTACCAGTTTCCGACGCGGAGGCTCTTTATAGACGTGGTCTAACACGAACTTCCTGTCAAGATCCTTAGCGGAAATTGCGACATTGATGACTTACAGTTGATGAAGTTTTCGAGGGAAAACTCCTGCCAAGGTTTGTTTATCAACCATGTGCGCCTGTGAGACAGTATAAGCGTTGCAAAGGTGTCCAATAAACATGTAAAGGGTAGATGGGAAATCACAGATTAACCACAATAACATGAACGGCATACGGTATGGCCAACTGTTCTTGAAGGAAACGCCAAAGAATTCCGGAAACTGATGAACAATGACACAAATGCCTCGACAATAACTTATTTTGTAGCAATGTATAAGTCCACCCTAACGTGGTGCACAGTCACACTAAAGAGAAAAAAAAAAGAATTTCGGCTGTAATTACGATATTTAACAATAATATTAACAATATTAGCATTTAACAACAGCACAAAAGAAAGCAACTCTTATTGCGAGAGGGTGTTTGATAAGCCATAAGAGGCGCAAAGGTGAAATACTGGTGACGACGTGGCCTTGAAAGTCAAGACAAGTTCTCGCTTCAGTACACCGTGACGTATCGGATTTTGACGACGTCTGTTCGGGTCTCGCTTAATCATTAAATATTGACTATGTTGTAGCCTAAAAGGGCCAAAGACTGAATTATAGATGGCTTGCACTGGGGGGGGGGGGGACGTCATTGTAGCCGCCATGTTGGTGCACCGACACGGTGATAAGGTGGGTGCGTGACGTCACGTGAAAGCTATCAATTGACTATAAAGACTGAACCACAATCGTCCCAAATAGGAAAAAAAAAGATACTTTAAAATTCATCACAATGACGTAACAACTAAGTTCCGGCGCGAAAGTCAGAAAATCGAACTTTGACCTTCATTTTCTGTTGTAATAGTCGACTAGTCACCCGCCGTGGTTGCTCAGTGGCTATGGTGTTGGGCTGCTGAGCACGAGGTCGCGGGATCGAATCCCGGCCACGGCGGCCGCATTTCGATGGGGGCGAAATGCGAAAACACCCGTGTACTTAAATTTAGGTGCACGTTAAAGAACCCTCAGGTGGTCCAAATTTCCGGAGTCCCCCACTACGGCGTGCCTCACAATCAGATCGTGGTTTTGACACGTAAAACCCCATAATTTAGTCGACTAGTCACCATGACATTACCGAGAATAGAATTTCGTAGGAATAGCTTTCCGCTTTGACCTGATCTAGTGTTTCTGTTTCGTGGTCATTTAAGGAGTTTTTCTATGGAGTTAATGCGCGCTCCAGTTATTCTGGTTTGATTGCTGATTAAGAGTTAATCTTAAAGAGTGGACTATGCTGCACAGATGGGCCACAAAATTCAGCGGAAAAGTGAAATTTCTGCGTACCCTGCGAGGAAAATATGGTCTAGAATTCAATTCAGTTTCAATCAGTAGTACCTTTCACGGCCTACACATCAGTTAGAAGCGGCATGTTCCAAAGGGACACTAAAAAACAACATTACGTTGATCTGTATTAGGAAATATCGATGCTTCGCCCGAAAGGTGAAGCATCGATTGCGATAGCAAATTAGTAGACAGCCATACGAAGTAAGAATAGTAGTTTTATCGGCCGCATAAAGTTGTAAACATTCGCTTACTAACTAAATTAACAAGCACGATGTCACGCGCGCACAGGTAAAAATGAACACATCTCGCTCGATGGCCGTGGAAACTCGCTGTTCAAACGCTGGAGTGAGGAAGCGCGGCTGCTGCAGCGAGCGAATTGACCTTCATGCTGTCTCTCGCTTCAACGCTAAAGGCTCGTTCACACTAGGCTGACACGACAGCGTATTCCTTTAAACCGTTGGCCACAGCGTTTTCCGTCCTGTAAACTGCTGTCGCCAACAGCCGGCAGACCAAAACCGGTGTCGTGTCGGTCTAGTGTGAATGAGCTTTAAGTAAACGTCGAAAGCACAGCGCATACGAAGCTACCGGCACTCGGCGAACATTGTCGACAATGCAGATCGCTCTGAAGATGAGGCCCAGAACATTGTCGACAATGCAGATCGCTCTGAAGATGAGGCCCACGCGGGCGCTCACTTTGCCCACATCATATATCGCTTTCACGATACGGCGGCCACGCGGCCGCGCCGTAAGCAGCAGCCGCCGAAGCGGAGCGCATTGGATTGCATCGGATTGTAATTTGAACATACGAGAAAACATAATTATGTTACCCGGAAACTCAAAATTACACTAGCTCTGGAGATGAAATTTTTTCTTTGTCGACGCGACTGTGAACACGCACGGACGCAGATAATTCACTGTAAAACTACAACCTCGAAAGAAACACGAACGGCCCGTGTCGTTGATCGTGTATCTTTCGTTAGCGGTAAACACGTCACACAACCTTAGTAGACACAGTGACGAACTGTTGAGAAACAGACCTCAGCAAGCGCACCCGTGTCACCCCGAACAGGTTCTCGGTTACAACAACCCAGCCCGCGTTCCAACTTCCACTTACGTAGTCCGCGTCGTAGCAGCCGGTTTCAGGACTTGGTACCATCATTCGGGAACAGCCGACCAGGACCAGGAAGTCCCGCGTCGTCCTATTTCCGCTGAATCCCTGCATAACGAAGCCCGATGACCAATGGCCATGTCTACAGATCATGCCATGCACTCTCGCCTGCAGCGAAGCTGAGCCAATTGTTGGCGGGCGTAACTATATGTTTGCCGACTCTGAGGAGAGACACCTTTTCGGTATTTATTTATTTATTTATTTATTTATTTATTTATTTATTTATTTATTTATTTATTTATTTATTTATTTATTTATTTATTTATTTATTTATTTATTCAGGTACTCTCCAGGCCGTGAGGCGTTACAGAGAGGAGGGTAGTGTCCTTGACATTTGAATTATTTTACTTAATGTGGAAATAGTTAGGACACTTCTCGACTAATATTGTTCTCTTGCACACCGCCTGTTAAAGAAGACCCCACAAGTGGAATCGAATACACAGCGAAATACGACACAGTATCGGTAGATGTGCGCCTCGAAATTTAGCTGGCTTGAGTACAGAGCCTTCTTTGTCATGCACCCGCCGCTTTTGCTTGGTGGATACGGCGGTCCGCGCTTGAGCACGCGAGGTCGCGGGTGCGATCCCCCCCCCCTCCCCCTCACTTTTCCACCTTCTTTCAGTCGTGTACGTACTTTTCGCTGATGGCAATACGATTATCCGCGGGGGTGGTGAAAATTAAATTGGAGCTCGCCAGTACGGCATCCCTCATAGATCAGATATAGCTTGGGGACGTCAAAACTCAACATATATGCTGCAGCCATGCAGTCTTAGTTCTGCGAATGGTTAGGTCTAGTTTTGCATATCTGTTTTTTTTTTCAAATGCAAGGACAATCGGCTGTGTGCTATGTGAATGAAGCTCCGCGGCATCACGTCGTCGCCTCTATATAGCTTCATCTCCTTGGCGGTGGAATTCGTAATAAGCATAGGCTGTATATTTCTATATATGTATTTATGTCAATCTGTTTAAAAAAAGAGTTTATCATCATGATCATCATCATGATCATCTTCACAAATCTGCATCGAAAGCTGGAGCTTCGTGTCCAGACAGTGTGTGAAGTCACGCATCCTCATACACGGCTTAGGAGGAGGAGTAGAAAAAAAGGAAGAACGCAGGGAGGTTAACGGGAAAAACGCGATTGACTACCCTACGCTGGCCGATGGGAATAGAAAGAAGTAAGAGTAAGGAAAGACGAGGTTAATGCGGGCACACGTGTGGAAGGCGCCACGCAGTCAATGGCGTTCACATCGGCCAGCCGCCTCCAAGAAGCACCAAAGCGCCTTCACATGCCTGACGGGTATGGGACGCCAACGGGTACGGTTATTGTCCCTGTATGTGCTCCTGCGGGGGCCTATCCACAGTGACTACGGTGTTATAGTAGCGCCTACGTGCACGGACAGCATCCGATCGCCCAATCGTCGCAATGCATTGGGGAGTGATTCTCTTTGGGATTCAAATCGAGGTCAGCGCCAGAATAAATGCTGGGTGTGCTCTTCGGCACCCGTCGCACGCGGCACTGTCGGTCGTTCCGATCCGTGCATTCTAACACTTCGTGAAGGCAGCTCCTAACCACAGCCCATACAAAAGCGACTACAGTATGCCAACTATAGTTTTAACAACTGAAATCATAGTTCAAACAAATGTCTGGCCGTCATATGTGACATTATTATTTGGTTTTAGATTACGCGCGCGCGCGCGCACACACACACACACACACACACACACACACCACACACACACACACACACACACACACACACACACACACACACACACCACACACACACACACACACCACACACACACCACACACACACACACACACACACACACACACACACACACACACACAGCCCATACAAAAGCGACTACAGTATTCCAGCTATAGTTTTAACAACTGAAATCATAGTTCAAACCAATGTCTGGCCGTCATATGTGACATTATTATTTGGTTTTAGATTACGCACACACACACACACACACACACACACACACACACACACACACACACACACACACACACCACACACACACACACCACACCACACACACACACACACGCTCAACCAGGTGGTCAAATATCCGGAGCCCTCCACTACGGTGTGCCTCATAATCAGAACTGGTTTTGGCACGTAAAACCCCAGAAAGAAGAAGAACACACACACACAAAGAAAGAAAGAAAGAAAGAAAGAAAGAAAGAAAGAAAAACACACACATTGAAAAATAGGCATGCAATTTGTACTTACGCCCAGAGTGGTACTGTTGAGACCTGTCTCAGTTTTCACTTTGTCGACGCACGCTTGGTCTACTTGGTCTGCAAATGACAGCGCGTTCTTTTCGAGGCGAAGACGAAATGAAGGCAGTCCCATTCTTTGGACTTATCATCCACTGTACCGCCGAACACGTCAACCGCGAGCGTTTCTGTTAACATTCGACAGAAACCCTACATCTCAACTTCAGCAGATAGTCGATCCTATCTCTATCGTTAAACATGTGTTCCGTAAAGTAAGTACTTTAAACGTTTAACCCCTAATCACTAATTAACTAAAACAATTAATCAGGGACTATCACAAAATATTCATGTCTTGTCATTAGTCGCGATCGGGTCACTATTGTTTCACCAGATAAAAAATGTATATTATCTCTGCTGCACTCTATAAACGTGGAATTTCTTTTCTGACGGCTAAATTTGGCATCGCGTTTTACTTTCGACAGCTAGTTGCATTCAAGTTTGCAGTGTTTCGTGGAACTCCTTGTGGCTGAAGCCTCTTGTGTGTCATATATACATCCGAGATACGTAGTCACGGACAATTTCACTTGCTACAGCAAGTTGTACTTGGTGTTAGCACTTGTTCATGCCATCATGTTTGAAGTCTATTTTGCAGCACAATACTTCATCATGCAAAAAGCAAACAAAGAAAAGGAAGGTGTAAAAAGAAGCAAAGGTGTGCACCGAAATCTTTGAGGCAACAGCCGTCATTCGCTGAGTGCATACTAGACGGCGCCACAGTACCCTGCCGCAATGAACATATACGGGCACACACTTCACCAAGGAAGCTACAGTATATATGCGGCTTGTCAGTGCAAGTTCGTCAAGGTGAGCCTGAAACTGCGATACAGAAGTTGCACTGTGCGCAAGGGAAACCCGAACGTGCTACCGCAAATCCTCTCAGTCGCAGTTTTACGTTAACCTCTCTTAAAGTTTAGCTGACTCCAAACGCGGAAAATCTTTTCGGAGCACAGATGTAGTGAGAAAAGCTACATTTCGTCATTAGCCACGAAAACTACTACTTAAGGGTGGACATTAATTGTCGCATGCAAAAGTGCACACTATATGTATAGACTTTTTCTTCTGGGAAACATGCGTTAGCAACGGCGTTCTTCTTTTTTTTTTTTTTTTTTTTGCGAGGATTCCGTGCTCCGAAAAATGTTGCAGATGAGGTTGCACGCGCATTCGAGCGAAAATAGGTCGTGCTTGCGAAAATACGAAGTCGTGGCTTACCGGGCTCAAAACACCACCGCGATTCCGCGGCTCTGAATACAAACATCGACAAAACAAAGATAACGACTGTCTTGTATGATACGATGCCACCGCTATGCATACGCCCTGTGTGCTTCGGCATCGTTGACAACATTTAAGCCTCGGTGTATATATCTACGTTGTTTTTTTTTCTTCGCGAAGCCATATCGCCGAGAGCAAGACGTTTGCAACAGACGCAGCTGCCTCCCAGACGAACAGTTGTTACTCATAACGTCTTTCTTCTTTTATTTCAGTTATAGCCTTTCGCACGGCTGGTGCGCTCAAACCAGACATTTTCGTAGAAACGGTACAGCGAGCAATTAAGTTACGGACCAATCACTGTGAGGTATAACAGCTGTGATTACAAATAAGAAGAAAAAAAAAACATTTGTGAGCGCCGAGGCTCCGCGTCCGTTCCAGCGGACATGTAGTTAAAGGACGAGCCGATTTTATTTCCGTTCAGACACAGAAGATGAATGCGTACCCCCTCCCCCCAACAACAACAACAACAACAACAACAACAACAACAACAACAACAACAACAACAACAACAACAACAACAACAACAACAACAACAACAACTAAACAAGAAATTCGGCAGAGACACTTAAGACTTACGTGTGGGAATGCGTAATCATTATAGCTTTTGCAGACCTCGAAACGTTCCGAACGCGCTCACTTTATACACGCATGACGTGGCACCACCTCCTCCCCATTGGCTGCGCCGTCACGTTCCCAATGACGCACGCACTAGGCCACACCTTTAGTCAACTAGATTGCTGCGGCGTGACGCGTGTACTAGGCGCGCCGTTAGTCAGCCAGAACCCTGGAGCCGCCGCGGCGTCGGGGAAGCGTGCTCGTGTCTCAGCCCGGAGGCCCGGGTTCGATTCCCACCGAGTTCGAAATGTACCAAATTTTCTATCCAAAGCCTTTAATTTACTTTGTTTTCAGGAACCTCCTTGACAAATGAGACATCAACCGAGTATTTTCTGACGTGTTTTTATTCTTTGCGGCGTAGGTCATTTTTGGTACCATTTTTCGGTCACACCGACGCCCAGGGATTTTCGCGTAATGGGGCGTATAATGCTTTCGCATCAAAAGTCTTTGTGTGCATAGAAACTGCTACCCCATATTTTATGCCACTTTAGAGAATTTCGCTGTTGTTCAGATCACTCGTTACGGAATGTTTCTTGTACTGAGGAAACACAGAAATCCCAACACTTTGGTTTAGACACGGATGTCTGAGCACTACGGAGCATCGGTTCTGTCACTTATTATACGTCAAACACCGGTTTGGAATGCCGCTAGAATTTGATACGTGGTTATAGTGCAATAGACGCGAAACAACGCGGAGAAACAACAGAATGGGAAATAGCGCAGAGCTGCAGACGAGGCTTTACTTCGTTTGATATATACCTCATCATACTATTAAAAAAATTAAGCGCAACGTTTTTACAAATTTGTTGTTGCGTGGCATGATGCTGTGACGGCTGGGCACAACAGGTGCATCCGCCAGCTACGTTGGATGATTACATGTTCCGTCGTTTTCGTCTTTTTCGTGTTGCCGCAATACCATGTGGAACCAAATCCCAACTAACATGTTGCGTTTACGGGTGCACGAATAGTTACTCAAACATCACTGAAGCTGGTGAGGCCATTCAGTTCCATCGGCTTTCATCGTGACCTTACCAGATGGTACGGCGGAAAGCCATGATATATGCGCTGTCCATCATAGGCCAGCGGTATATAGATACATTTCAGAAGCTGCTTTGCTCTTGTCCAGCTGTTCTAACATAAATAAAGAAGCCGCTCATTCGCAAGAGCTTCATGTTCTTCACGTTCGTGTTGGCATATCGCTAGTGCCCGCCCTCGGGAAGCGCTCTTTATGTTGTGCGCTAGTGGGCCTAACTGAAGTCTGGGACCCACGTAGCAGTTGTCGGCTGATCGGTGAAGGAAGAAGACGTGTGTCAATGCTCGTGTGAGTTCGCCTGTGTGGCGTAGTCTGCCTGTGTGGCTATGTAATTTATTCGTCTTCTATTAAACCACCCTCTTCTACTACCGACTTTTGCCTGAGCCGCCGACGGGAAGACAACATAATTCAGAAGTGGGATTCGAACCCACTTCTGAATTATGCATTCGCATCCGCAGGTGTGACGGCTCCGGAGTTTGGGCGCTAAAGGCGAACACGCGGATTTCTAGCCGTCATTTTGGCGTCCTCTCAGTGTATCAGTCTTTTATTGCGATAGCAATTATATGGACACTCAAAAGCAGATTTCTGCCGTCGCCGTCGCCGTCGCCGTGAGGTTCCGTATGACGTCAATGGAGATGAAATCGTCGCCGCGCGCCGCCGAACGCTGTATGTGCGAGTGAAAGGGCGCGAGGGGCGCGCGCTTTCACGGGGAGTGAACGCAAGGCGGAGAACAAACGCGCGTTCTGCGCCGTGCTCGCTTAAGGGCTGCAGAAGTAGGCGTCTCTTTCCTCCTTTACAATCACCATATATATAGAGCAAACGCTCCTTCTTCCGACGCGCGAGAGGCCGTGGGGGAGGGAAGGGAGGCGACGTTTATCTGCGGCACCAAGTGCCTATTTATATCAGAGGCTCCGGCAACAGTCACCAGCGCCGCACGCATTTTGAGCGAACGCGGGCAAAAAACGCCGACGGCGTCGACAACAGTTCTGCGTGTTGCCGGTGCTGCTGCATGTCCAAGTTTATACAGCTGATAAAACTAATATCATTACTCCGTATAGCTCTCTACAAATTTGCTATCGCAATTGATGCTTCGCCTTTCAGGTGAAACTGCGACAACTTTTTTTTTTCTTTTAGGATATATTTTCTTTCCTCGCGCTTCCCAGCTCTGGCTGCGTCTGGTACATGACTGTGACTGTTATAATGCGGGCTCAAGTCTCAGGCACGCACGAAGGCTCAGTGAACAAATCGAGACTTTATGCAACGGCAAGGCGGGACTGGGTGCAAGGTCTGACACGTACATGAGACTAGACAAACAATTAAATCAAGTAAAGTTTGTGGGAAAGCTATAGCATGTAAGTCCGACAGAGGCGTGGCGCTAGCACAAAATCATGGCTTGTCGAGCCGCGCCGATGCGAGGAGCTGTAGCAGCAGTTAGCGGTGGCCGTGGCGGATACTCTATACTGAGAAGGAACATGGTACTGCCGGCCACAGGAAAAAAAAAAAAAAAAAAAAAAAAACCCGGCACGCGCGACGCTCGACCGGCACCCGAACCGGCCGGTTCCAAGACCCCGCACAGCACAGGCACAGACCGTACTGTTCAAGGGACACATGCCTGGGTGTAGACGGCTGCTCGGCTTGCCCAAGATCACAAGCCCAGGCCAGGCAGCGCAAACCGGTGAGGTAGATATAGTTGTTGTTGTTCCTCAATCACCTGGCGCAACCCCCTCTGGCAGATCGGATATGAATCAGGTGGTGCAACGGTTAACAATAATGATGTAAATACTGGCACACTCTGAGGGATTGGCCAAGAAGCGGGTAGGTCAAAATACAAAATAAGGGGACAAAATTTTGTGAGAGGTAAGTTAACATCGAAAGGTAGAGGCTGGAGAGACTGCATGATTGTATGATAATGAAAACTTATATGGGAACCAAAAAAAAAAAAAAAATAAACACGCACAATTCAAGTTCACTTTGGTTGAATGAAAAATAAGCTTAAAATTTGGAATTTAAAGCTTAAGTCCCATTGATCCCAAAAGAAAATCTTGGATAGCGGTGCTAACCTTCCCGCCATTCTGCCCAAGAGCAGATGCACCCAAGGATGAGAAATTTTGAACAGTTAAATCTAATTCAAGGAGTTGGAGCGGCTTTTCTAAGGTTCATTTTCCTAAGGTAATAAATCGTCGACAAGAAATTAGAAATATGTTCTATGGTATCATATTCCGTACACATAGGACAAGTCGGTGAGGGTGCCAGACCAGCCCCGTGTAAATAAAAATTTAAAGAAGGTATGCGAGAGCGTAGTCTACTAATATAGCTACTTCAATTCTTCTCGTTTGACATAGATTACTTTTCCGGTGGTACAATAGGTGTTTAAAATCCGAGGAATTTGTTATAGAGGGTTCAGAGAATTCTCTCAGCATCATTTGCTTCCGAAATCTTGCAGCTGTGACCAAGGCTGAGGTAGGACGAAATTGAATGGCTGGGCCAACTATCGACGTCTTCGCCAATGAATCTTCCGTTTCACTTAGAACTAGGCCTGTATGCCCAGGTACCCAGACCAAATGGATATTAGTTAGGTGTTGAGGTACTAATTATTTGAACACTCGCAAACCCGAGAGTCATTATAGTGCTGTGAGCGAAGTATACAAGGACGAAGAATCAGTTACAAGGACACGACCTCTCGGGCTCGTCGACTTCTTTCACTTCTACCGCACCGGTGCAGTCTCGCACACTCCGCCGCGAAGTTCAAACAACGGTAGTTCCTATCACAACGACTCTGTGCTCTACATCGACGGCGGACGAAAACGCAGCGTCGCGTTCACATGCACGACACCGGCCTTGCACGTGCACCGGCCGCCGCCACGGATTCTCGTCGCGCTAAGCGATGTGAAATAGACAAAGACTCGAGCTTTGGCTACTTTCTGACTCATTAAGATTGGCGAAGCATCGCAAGAAAAGAAAGAAAACGGACAGGGAAGGGGAACGTTCCGACACATGTGCGATCAACGAAGCTTCGGCGAAAGGGGGGCGGGGGAGAGACCTAAGTCTCTCTTTGCACGGGATATTTTGTGCGGCTTCGCCTATCTACACGAATAAATACACGACACTGTTAACGTGCGCAGCAAAATAATATTTGCTGAATAACTGCTGGTATTCCGCGTCTTAGTTTGCCGCGGTGAGCTTTGTCAGGGGGTCAATTTGCATCGCAATTTGCACCCGTCTTCTGCTTTATACGTATACTGCCTGATGCCATGAACGTGACCTGCCTCGTACAAGCGGCGACCTTTCAAGGTCAGACGGAGGAAAATGCGTTTTCAGGTTCGTCAATGCTTTAAAAAACGCAGTACGTAATCAGTGGAAGCACCGTGTGTGTGCGCCGTCGCCCCGTCGACTGCATCACATGCCAGTGCTTTCACTGCTGCCGTTTGCGGCGCTGCTAGCCAACGAGCTGCTCGTGCCTTACGACGGGCTCCAGGTGCCTATTGCTGAAACGTCACTCACCGTGACGCGCGACTTCGAGAACTATTCAAGGCTAAAGCAGTTATTTGTTTGATCTCTTCCTTCACTAGACGATTTAAAGTTTAGAGAAATAATAAAACCTACAAACCGAATGTCTGCGAGTCTTTGTTTTACTCCGTGCCGTAGCTAGAGGAACGTGCTTCCGTTTCGTCTGCTTGTTCCCACGTCGTGCAGGAAACGAAACTATCTCTAAACGTGCGTGCACTGAGGGATCGATTTTAATGTAGTGCAGAAGCAGACAGACAACAACGCAGGTGTTCTCTTGCACAGCGCGCAAAATCATGCACAGCGCGAAACAAGACAAACACAAGAGCTACCGGACAAACGCAACCGGAAGTGCGCCGCACGCCAAAAAGGCAAGAGAGAGAGAGAGAGAGAGAGAGAAACGAAGCTGAGGCCAGTGACGTATGCGTGACGCATACGTCAAGGCTCCGGCTCCGGTATACGAGAACGCAGGGAAGGTATTCCGCTTGCGGAGGCTAAACGGGAACAAGTGGAGAGAGTGTCGATGTTGGCAGGGAAGCTTGCCTTCTAAAATCATGAGTTCGCGACACTTCAAATATTTCCATCTCTTCTATAAATAAACCAATTCAAAATTCTTGCGGTAGAGCGCTCACCAGAGGGCACCTAGCAACTTCCAGCGAAAGGCCACAAAAGCTCTTCTTCAGTTCTTGAAGGAGACTGGACTATATGAACGCTTGTGACTGTGGACCTTCCTCTGCGACTAACTGTGTGAATGACTGACTCTTTATGATTTTTTTAATATTCTCGCTCCTTATCTATTCTTCCCCTTTCCCTCTCCCCAAGCGTAGGGTAGCCAACCGGGCACGTCCTTGGTTAACCTCCCTTAATTTCCCTTCTCATTTCTCTCTCTCTCTCTCTCTCCAGCGCATAACCATTTTTTTATATTGAGCCTGGTGAGCGGCCCTTTAAGAGAAAGCGCGGTTCAACGACACATTTATTCAGTGGTCCTTGGGTGATGTGCGAATGACTCGATGGACACCACTGGTGTCGCACCTGCTGAGAAGATTCATGAATCTGTCTTGTTGGTCGTGGTTTGCTGCAGCGGTTCTGCATCAAAAAAAAAAAAAAAAAAATTGCGCCAGCGTTACTTCCCCACGCATATATTCGCAAATGCTCGTCGACTCGAATCATCTAAACTCAGCCTTGATAGATAGATAGATAGATAGATAGATAGATAGATAGATAGATAGATAGATAGCAAAAATGCAGCATTGTCAGAAACGGAAAGGCTGCGCCATGCCTAACTCAACGATGAAACAAGACGCGCACCGTGTCTTGTATTACAGTGGCGCGGAAGGTAACGATATTTTGAGCATACATACCTTTATTTGCTGTAACAAAAAAAAGTGCATTGAAGATTAGATTGTGTTTGTACAAGACTAAAGAATTTTAACACGAAAGTGTTTTATGCCGGGGTCCACCAAGACTTCACTGACGTATTTCCGTCACGGAAATACGTCAGTGAAGTCTTGGAGCTGACGTATTTGTGAAGCTGACGTATTTCCGTCACGGAAATACGTCAGCTTACAATGTACACGAACATAATACAAAGAAAGAAACCAGAAGAAAAAGTTCCACAAACATGCAAAATTTGGAAATCGAACCCACGACCTCTCGGTCCGCGACGATAGATCGCCGAGCGTTTAACCCATTGCGCCACAAACGCATTTGCAGAGAGCTACACAGACGCGCCTTATATATCTAACACTCCTCCGTGTACCCGCGCTCTTGCTCGGGGCGGTGCCGCCGCCTACGAGCAGAAAAGAGAAGTACTGCATTATGACACTAACGCGCACCGACAGTGAACGCTTCGGTGGTCTCAGCACTACGACGCCTCGATGCCAGCATTCGAAGGGACGCTGGAATCAAGAAGCACTACCAACGCCACCTAGGTGGCGTTCACCGTACTCAGCACAGCGGAGCGTGGCCTCCGCAATTAGCTCTGAAAATGTTTCTGAAGTTGATCGCGGAGGCTGCAATTACGACGCGCTGTACGCGCTGATTTGACTCGGTGACGATTCAGTTACGTGCTTTGTCTTGCACGTTGTATTAGTGTGTCAGTTACGTGCTTCGTCTTTCGCGTTGTGCTAGCGTGTGCAGCGTAGTGCAGCTTCCATATGCACGACGGTTGCTCATGGTCATCGACGTTGGTAGTCGTGATGGAGGAGACGTGCCACCAGGCGTCAGCGTGCATCAACGCCTAAGGGCGCTTTAGCCACAAAACACCAATAGACATTATATATCAATGTGCAATAAACATTACACTACTTCTGTGAAGACACGTTTCACTTTCGTGTTCTATACCGATTCCTATATAAGAGGGATCAACCACATTTTTTTTCCTTGTTCTCGTTCACACACGCACACATGCACGCAAAATTATAGCACAACAGAAAAGTTTAGTACATTAATGCGCTACATTCAATTGTTAGTCAACCTGTCTCATTTTTCCGTTTGTATGAGTCTCCGTTTCTACCTAGAGTGGCCTGAATGCCATGCTTCTCCAAGGCGGAGCTGACATTGATGCGCCCTATTTATACCAGGTAGCACTACCGTGTGTCCCAGCTAACGTGTATCCAAATTGTTCAACAAAAAAAAACAATGCAAAAGCAAAACACGGTGCCAGATGCAATTATAAGACCTAGGTGTTCGGTCGTAAGAATTCTGACGACCGAACACCCTAGGGTCTTAAAATCGTATCATGTACCGTGTTTTTACAGCGAAGCTGTCTATGGCTTGGGTTCTAAGCATTCTTCGTGTCCGTCAACAGATCTGCGTGTGCACAAACTCAGTTCCTGAACTTGACGCAAAATCGCTTCATTCTACATGCAAAAGCTTGTGCGTCTCATCACTTGGATACGCATTTTCAGTAGATTAGTTATCAATAGGCCCCAATTTGAAAATCAGTAGATTCTCACGTAGATAATAAGGGTTTCTCAAAGATTTGCCGCTGTGCGACCCTCGTCGGCCATGTGTAGGCGCTCGCACCGCGCCCTCCCTTTGTCGTCGTTCCAAGCGCTGCGTGCCTAGTTTCCTTCCGCTCTCCCAGCGTGGCGGTCCCGTCGCGCGTGTCTAGTTTGCTTCGGCTCCCCAAGGTGTCGGTAGTCATCCGTGCGAATGTATGCCGCCGATCGAGACCGCCGATTAAAATAAAAATGTGCGTGCGCGTTTGACTTTCTTCAGCATGACCGCCGTCACCGCTCAAGAGAAATAAAGTTTGCTCATACCTTTGATCTAAATTCTGTGTCACCTCTATGTCGTGCGCTAAACTGCCTCGCTGGTAATGCACCTTCACAGCAGTCGAACGGCGCGGGATTAAAAAAAAAACATTTTCTTTTCTTCTTTTTTTGTTGAATAGCTTGTCTAAAGTTTGCTGTGACACCGTATATAGTATACACCGTCTCGTGAACCCCTTGCGGTGCAGTGAAGAATGTGGCTGATGTCAGCCAATCAGTGACGAGAGCCGACTGCGCGCGTTCCAAAGAAGAAACTGAACGACACAGCAATACATGCTGTGTTGTTCAATACTGCTGTGTCGGAAGACTGTTACGCAACCTATAGGCGAGCAGGAGGAAAGCTGTGGCATTAGCGTGGGAAGAGTTAGGAGCGGAAGCGCTTGCGTAGCGGCACAAATACGTCACAAATAACGTTCATTGACGTCCTTGACGGACATTTGCCAACGCCTCGAGCGGGCGGTGCAATTGATCATTGTTATATGAAGTAACGGTCAAACGTCGTTCAAGGACGTTGAACCTAATTATCCTCTATTGCTTCAACACAAGCAATGCCATCACATTGGCATGACATCGACATACCATCTACGTAATATTAAAAAAAAATGACATTTACATAGAGTAACGCGGTTATTTTGTAAACTGTCGTACGTATAAGAACCAGACTGGGAGGCAAACATTTCAACAGAACTGCCTGTCTCGATGAGATAAAAAGGAGCCGAGTTGGCTCCGAACCGTCCGGTCTAACAAATCCACTTTTTTGAGTGGAGTAACTCCTAAATTCCGAAATAAGATCCAAATACTGTTGCGCGTTCGCTTGTGCAAAAGCGGCCGTGGCATAGTAGCTCGATAATTGGGCTCGAAATGCGCAACGTAGTGGCTCTGTGCCAGGTCGGATACCTTTTTTTTATTGCGTAACATTGGATTGCATACCTGACCAGAGCATGATGGCGTCGTCGACGTCGCCGTGAAGTTCAGTATATAAAGTCCAAGTGCGATAAGATCGCGGCAGCACGCTGGATGCTGTAGGTGCGAGGGGAAGCGTGCGAGGGTAAACCGAGAAGGATGACGGCTTGGGGGGCCGCGTCTGCGCGCGCAAGGGACAGAAGCGGGGAGGTAGCGAGCTGTCTGGTCCCGCGCGCAAGGGTGGGGGGATGAGCGCGAGCTAGAAGCGAGTGGTAAAGGGGTGCAGGTTAGCGCGCGACCGTGCTCCCTCAAGGGCTGCAGAAGATAGCGCCAACCTTTCCTTTCTCTTAGTAGTAGTAGTCCGGCCGCGCGACTGCGAATGGCGCGGCTGAGAGCGGTCGCGCACGCCCTATCTCGGAGGTAATCAGCGGAGGGGACAAAGACTATAGGCGCGCCGAGATGGCAGGCGCTTTCGTGTGCGCTGTTCTCGTGCGTGTACGTCGCACTGATGCGAGACGCGCACCACGAAGGGCAATTCACTCGCCACTACCGCTGCTCTTTATCACGGCAGCATAGTGACAGCGAGTGTTCGCGGTCATCGAGTGAGATCTGTTCATGTTTGCTCGTGCACGCGTGAACAGCACGCTTGTTAACCTAAAATTAGTAAGCAAATGCTTACTGCGATCTACACAGCCGATAGAACTACGAACATTGCTTCGCGTAGCAGTCGAATACTTTGCTATCGCTATCAGCGCTTCAGCTTTTCGGGCGAGTCCGCGAGTTTTTTGTTTTTATTGCGATAGCAATTATATGGACACTTGAACTGGATTTCTGCCGTCGCCGTCGCCGTCGCCGTGAGGTTCTCTATAGATAAAATCTTCGCCGCGCGCCGTATGCCCGAGAGGAAGCGTGCGGGGACGCGCGCTAGCACGGAGAGCGAACGCACTCAATCTCCCACGCGCAAGCAACGAAGCGGGAAGCGAGCGCCGGAGTGAGCGAGGGGGGGGGGGGGGGGGCACTTCTACTGTGCCAACAACCGCGCTCGTCGCTCGACCGCACGGTCTCTTATCTCTCCCACGCGCACGCAAGGAAGCGGGAAGCCAGCGCCGGAGGGAGCGGGGGGGGGGGGGGGGCGCACTTTTCCTCTGCCAGCAACCGCGCTCGTCGCTCGCTGCACCGTCTCTTATCTCCACACGGCTCTGACCTTTAAGCGCCGGCGCATTCAGTTTCCGCTGAAGCGATAGACCGCACGTACCTTCGCCCGCTGCGGCGTATGCTTGCTGCCAGCGTTTTGACAGTCGTTGTCTGCTGTCATTCTGTGTGATCTCTTCGTGTTTGTGCGCGCTCACACCACGCTTGTTCATTCAGTTCGTAATAGTCGGGCCACATTTTCCAACGCACGCTACACACGCAATGCTGCCCGGATCGGCAGTGCAGAGCTACAGGTGTGTCCCTTCGCACGCGCTGCCCACGGGAAGCGCTTCTCATCAACACCACCGTTTCACACGCGCCTTCTCGTGGTCATCGAGTCTCTCTTCGTGTCGGTCTACTTACGCCGCAGCACACCTGCTTACTTAATCAGCTCATGTTTACTACAATTCATATTGCTACCAAAGCCGCTCACCTTACTTCGTATGACATTGCTGTGTTGCTATCGCATTCATTGCTTCGCCCTTAGGGCGAAACTGTGACATTTTTGTTTTTTTAGAATACCAAGAAATGTGACCCTTTCCGTAAGCAAAGGCTTAATAAACCAGAAGATACGCATGGACGAAAGACGGGAGCCGATATCCCCCGTAGATGTTAACGTCGTGGATTTTAACAGCATGTATTTCCGTCAAATTAATTGCTTAACGACAGAGAAGGAACGTATTACACTCTAAACGAATATAACTAGGAAATGTTTTCAACTTTTTGTACGCTCAAAACAGCACCAAAACACGCGATACTATCTTGGAATCGGTGACATCATACGCTGTGCCGTTAGCTAGGTTTCAGCGCGAAGTTTGAAAACGTGAATAAATTTCTTGTGGGAGACATTTTTTATCCCGCTCGAACGAAATCGTAGTGTTGGAAAAACACTGCCACTGAATTAAACTGATTTCGTATTTCTTTTAGGGTCCCCATAAACGGTCTAACTACATGGATCATCACAAAAAGGATGCTCACAGACGGAGGTGGCGAGCCAGAAGAGGAAGAAGCCGAAGACAAAAACGCCGACCGCTGCCAGTGCGACCTTCCACGGGAGTTGGTGCCTGCGCCCACAATGTTTCACAAGATTACTGGAGGGGAAGTCTCGTGATGTGTTAACCATATCCGAACTACAATAAAGCCTTATCACGATGATCATCAAAAAGATAGCACGCGCCGATAGCGTAAACGTTATAACCCAGCGTGGGGATGAGGAACAGCACACGGATTTGTATAAACATCGTTCTTTTGGCTATATATATATATATATATATATATATATATATATATATATATGCATACAAGATGAAGGGTATCGCGCCAGACCCGAAGGTATATTCAAAAAAGGAAAAAAAAAAGACGAACGTTTATGGCATATTTACTGACTGACGTTTCGGCCGGAGGACCGGCCTTCGTCGGAGTGACTACAAGTGTGGTTGCGTTACAGTATATATAGAGACACTAGACACTTATCGCGTTGTCCCACACGACATGCGCACAATCAAACCCTAGTCACAGCACGGTGACAAAATGAAAAAAAAAGAATTGAAAAAAAAAAATGGCCGGGCACGTTCTAAAAATCACAGTAGATGGAAATCATCACTACATATAATCGCATAATCATGCGATGTTACAAAAGTACAAGCTGCGCACGAGTGTATAACATGAACGCGCGTGCTGTCTTCCGCCCTGAAGCAGAAAGCAGGATTAAAAAATGCGCCCGTGGACAGATTTAACAATGCACACGTGGACAAAAACCTTTATATCATGAATTCGCAAAAAAATAATAACTTCCCAGTGCTGCAATTATACAATAGTCAGTCAACACGTGACCCATGCAGAGAATGTCATAGCCGTAGCTGCCAGTCACCGGGCACAAACACAAGCTATTCAATTTAGAAAACCTCGTATATATATATATATATATATATATATATATATATATATATATATATATATAAGAACTGTTCAATGTGAGTTGCTGATGCAGGTTAGTTTTCCGATGTTTTCGTTAATACCGCAAGAAAGGGCGTTGAACTTGTATATCAGGTAAGATTCGCGGACTAAACGATCGTGGTGGGAAGGAAAACCAGATTCCAATATAGCCACTCTGATACTGTCAAAAGAGTGCCCAGTTAAGCACAGGTGTTTTGACAGCGGAAGGTGTGGGAGATGCTTTGAGTGAGAACGATGATTATTGAATCGGATTCTGAACGGCGTTTCTGTTTGACCAATATATTGTAGGCGGCACGTACCACACTCAAGCAGATAAATGGCGTTCGACGTGTCACAGTTGAAGCTGCCTTTGATACGGAGCGCAAAGTTTGAAGCACTGATTTTCGCTTTTATCGTGGTTAGCATATGCGGGCATACTTAGCGTGGTTTATTACAGGGACTGCAACCTGCATGTACGCGGGCGCCGACTTTAGAAGATGTTATCAAATCGCGAATGTTTTTTGAGCGTCGGTACACTACGCGCGGTGCCTCTGGGAAAATTATTCCAAGTCTTTCACTTTGGCCTAGAATGTTTTGATGCCGTTTGAGAATGGCAGAAACATTCGGAATAGACGCCGAGTGCGTCAAAATAAGGTTAGTAGCAGAAGTGGTCACCGCCGGCTTTGACTTCACGAGAATATCTTCCCTTTTCAAGTTATTGGCTCGTTTTATTGCGTCATCAATAATTTCCTTAGGGTACTGGTGGTCCACGAGTGTGCGCTTTAGCTCTGCACAGTTGGCATCAAAATCTTTTTGTTCAGAGCATATACGTCTAATACGGTGTGCCTGACTATAAGGGATCGCGGTTTTACAATGACGAACGTGGCTGCTTTGGAAATGGAGATATTGGCGCCTGTCCGTTGGCTTTTTGTAAAGCTTGGTTGTCAAACTGTTTCCGGTTATTGACACTGTAACATCGAGGAAGTCAATCTCTGACGTTGAGTGGTTATGTGAAAACTTAATGCTCGGGTGAACGCTATTGAAGCCAGTTATAAAGTTAAGGAGTGTCGATTCACCATGGGGCCATACAAGAAATATATCGTCAATGAAACGCCTATAGTACACAGGTTTTAGGGTGCAGTTTTCAAGAAATTCATTTTCCAGTATGCCCATAAAAATATTAGCATAATTCGGCCCAATCCGTGTTCCCATAGAAGTACCACTGACCTGTACATAATGGCAATAATTAAATTCTAAATTATTTAATTCAAGATCGAGTTTCAATAAGTTGCCCAGTGTGAGAACGCTAATGGGCTTGTCAATGGCAGCTTGTCCATAGGCAAGGGATAAAGCGCGAATGCCGTCTAGATGGGGGATATTTGTATAGAGGGACACGACATCCATCGCCACAAGCAGTGAACCAGAGGGAATGCGTAGGTCTACTATTTCGCTTAAGAAATGGCTAGTGTCTTTCAAGTAAGAGGGGAAGGTTGGGGGAATTGGTTTGATTAGCTGGTCTACATACCGAGAAAGGTTCTCGGTAATAGTCTGTACGCCTGAAACAATTGGACGTCTTGGGTTCCCTGGCTTGTGAATTTTTGGTAATAGATAAAAGCGACCTGCTACTGGACTGAGTGGCATAAGAGACCGGAACGTGTTTTCGTCTATCGATTCTTGTTGAAGGAGCTCCGACAGCGTTTCTTTAACCTTGCTTTTAAAGTCACTGGTTGGGTCATTGGGAAGAGCTTGATGATGATGATAAAAATGTATTTATTGTAGGATGGCTCGAATGCCTATTATGTGGAATAGGAAGGGGAGAGGGAAGGAGTAATTAGAGCCGTCCTAGAAGCTGCGTGTCCTTGGCGAAACCCAAGGGAAGAGCTTGATAAAACGAACGGTTGGTTAACTGTCGATTTGCTTCATTGATATAGTCTTCGCGGTTCATTACTACGATCGCTCCTCCTTTATCAGCTGGTTTGATAACGACGTCTTGGCGGGAGCTTAATTGCTCCAAGGCGCTGGTTTCATTCCGAGATAGGTTGCGACGAAAGGGCGTATAGGCGTTAAGAATATCATCCTGTACCGCTCGGATATATAAATCTAAGCATTCGTCTCGCTGTGCCGGGGGTGTCCAATGCTTTTGAGACGGAAGTATATTGCGAGCACCGTTTTCACATGCTCGTCCATGAAAGAACTCGCGCAACCTCAAATTTCGAGCGAAATTGTCTAGGTCCTTGAATAGCTGGAACTAGCTAAAACCACCAGTTGCTGGACAAAAACTTAAACCTTTTGAGAGTACCGCAATTTCAACTGACGACAAAGCCACGTTCGAAAGGTTTATGATATTGCTATTCTGTGACGACACCTTTTTCTGGGAATGAAGATCCTGGTGGTCTGCGTTTCCTGCAGGCGGCGGGCGATGTTGCGGTGCGTGCGTTAGGGGAGTACTTTCAGAAAATAATGTTCCTATTTCTTTGGCAGGCGCACTGTCGGGAACATTGTCTCGTAACAGCTTTCTAGATTTTGTTTTACTCAGTGTATCTGCTTTTTGTGCCCGGTAATGTGCTAGAGAACATTTGTCCGGGGAAGTAAGCAAAGATAACATAGTGCTCTCTTTCTTACAATAAGTCCACACACAGGACTCATAGTGGGATATTAAGATACGGATTAGTTCAAGCGATGCAGTATTTAACACACACTGCCATCTAGTCTTATCGACACTGCATAATTGAGAAGTCGCTGGGCGTAATTTGCTTCTCAGGCCCTTTGGTATGATCGAAGCATTCAGATATTTCTTAAGCACATCAATATGGGATTCGGCACGAACACGCTTCTCAACCAGCTTTCTAACTACAAGGAAGTCCTTCGAATGAGCGGGAAAAGGAGCATTACCGGTACGGAGTCAATTTGAAGCAGAGTTCATCCTCAGAGTAATTGAAAGCTTGTGTTTGTGCCCGGTGACTGGCAGCTACGGCGATGACATTCTCTGCATGGGTCACGTGTTGACTGACTATTGTATAATTGCAGCACTGGGAAGTTATTATTTTTTGTGAATTCATGATATAAAGGTTTTTCTCCACGTGTGCATTTTTTAATCCTGCTTTCTGCCACAGGGCGGAGGACAGCACTCGCGTTCATGTTATTACACTCGTGCGCAGCTTGTACTTTTTTAACACCGCATGATTATGTGATTATATGCAGTGATGATTTCCATCTACTGTGATTTTTAGAACTGCCCGGCCATTTTTTTTTTCATTTTGTCACCGTGCTGTGACTAGGGTTTGATTGTGCGCATGTCGTGTGGGACAACGCGATAAGTGTCTAGTGTCTCTATATATACTTTAACGCAACCACACTTGTAGTCACTCCGACGAAGGCCGGTCCTCCGGCCGAAACGTCAGTCAGTAAATATGCCATAACCGTTCGTCTTTTTTTCCTTTTTGAATATATATATATATATATATATATATATATATATATATATATATATATATGAATGTAGACTTCCACATGGGAACGTTCTTGAACGAGCCCCGGCATTACACTTCTTACTTTTTCTTGCGTAAAATAAGGTTTTTGAACATCCAAACCCTACAAAAAGAAAAAAATTCGGCCGGAACCCTCACAATGAATGTGGAAGTTAATACGATTAGTGGTAAAAATGAAACAGCCGGCATTACGTCGAACTCTTGACTAGTACGATTAGTACTGAAGCAATGCAGTGACGCACCGGCTTGTCGCTGCAAAGACTCGCCATGTATGAGGTAGGGCTAGTCAGTATATCGAATATGGATGTATCTTAAGATAGTTAAGATACACTATCTTAAGATACTCTTCGGGTATCTGTCGCATGACACATTGAGAGTCGTGTATCGGTATCTGTTCTTTAGATGTATTCGCTGAAGTATCGTGTATCTTAAGATACGAGGGACACATATCGCAAAATGTGCGAAGACGGCCACTGCAGTCACGGAAGGCAAGGAATGCCGCCCAAATGCTTATCCTAGCATGCGACAATTTTATATTCGCACGTATTCCTAATAAACAAACTTGACCAGAAATATGAACAAACTACAACGTGCTAGTGCCAACTCGAAAATCCTCACTTTCGAATTTTACAAATTGCGAGTGCCAGCCACTTTGAATTTTCTGAAAGAACAGGATGCTCTGCGGCTCTATCAAAAACGAGAATTGCCGTGGAGCAAAACAAAAGGCGGCCATAATTATTTTCAGTCGGGGAAATTAGGTGTGGTTGAAATTGGAATGTAGAAAATATTTTCTCGTTTATTCATTGCGAGGGTCTCGAATCTGGCAGCGCTGATGTCATTAGGTAGCACGCGATGGTTTATTAGCCACGTGCCTGCTCTCCCAAGATCACGTGTTACGTGACGCCATCGGGCTTAAAAGTGTGTTCCACATCCGCCCACCATGGTTATGAGTGGCGCTGGCTAACACTCCTGGGGTTAGATGTAGTAAACATAAATACCCAAGTTAATTAGTGCACGAATTGATGGCCGTCGCCGTAGCACAATTTGTAGTGCACGCAACGCACGCGTGATGCGGAGGTTGCGGGCTCGACTCCCGCCGGCGAAAACTTCTTTTCGTACACTTTCATTTCCATTTTATGCATTCTTTTCTACATTACAATTTAATTTCCCCGATGCTTTCCTTGGCTTCACTGTCTGTTGGCTTTGCGTAGTCATGATTAACGAAATCGAGCCCCACACACACACACACACACACACACACACACACACACACACACACACACACACACACACACACACACCACACACACACACACACACACATATATATATATATATATATATATATATATATATATATATATATATATATATCGTGTGAGCACAATATTCATCCTTCACCTTTTTCACCTGTACATAATCATCATCACTGTGCGCGTCGCCTTCGTTCAGCGCGGGGCTCAGCCGAATGAAGGCGACGAGACAACAGCTGTGCTGCTGCCTTACAAAGTGGTGGAGGCTGCTTTCGATCCCCTACACCTCTACGACCTCGAGTTCCACTGGAGCTTCGTTCGGGCCGCCGTTTGCTCCGCCTGTCCACTGCCATGACCCAAGTACCGCAACCCGGAGCCTCCGGCATCGGGTTGTGTATATATATATGGAAATTTGTTTATCAAGTGGTGTCCGGTTCGGTGTAAACAGCGAGAATGGGAAATAATACCAAGGAGTACGTATACATATCTTGTCGAAAGCTTATATAGAGATAGAAAATATAGAGATTGACTATGTAGAAAGTACGTAAATAAAGTATATGGGTCACTACAGCGATAGTGATCTTGTGGATGTTTGTTGCAGCTCAAGGCATCCAAAAACGTTTAAGAACCCCAGGTGGTCAAAAGTCAACCCGGAGCCTTCCACTACGGCGTGCCTCATAATCAGAACTGGTTTTGGCACGTAAAACCCTAGAAACAAGAAGCAGGCTTCCAAAAACGTTCTGCATTTCATGCTTTCCTCGTCAGATTTCATGCTTTCCTCGTCAAATTCGTGATTTGTGTTTCTGCCGGCGCGCTCGCATCAGCAGCCAAGTTGCACAAAGCCTGTCATTACAACAGTAATCTCTTATACGATCTAGTTGAACTCATCGTCGCATGATAACGCCACCAACATTGTTGTTGACTTACACATCTCGGATATTCCGTATAGTAGTGTGCGTACACGGACAAGCTAAAACACTCCAATAGCGTCTTTATGGCGTCATCAACTCGTTTATTATGTCTTACAGGCGCCTGGGAACCAGTTCAGATTGCTTACCGTTCGGAGAGGTTAACCGGGGCTGCAAGTAATGGCGAGCAAATACATTTGTTAGAAGTCAAGGTCACAGCTACGAACACAATCTGTGATCGCGAAGGAGCGCGAAGCACTCATGGCGAAATGCCACTTCGAGCTGTTCTGACCTGACCACGATGAAGTAAAGCCGCAAAGTGGCAACCATATATATTTCCTATATTTGCAGCGAGGCGTCGCCTGACAACATACGGTGACATCTACATTAACGACTGCGTTGTTATCGGGGCCGAAGTGCGTACTTTGGGGTGTCCGTTTGAATGCGATTTTATTTATTTGTTCATATATCTGCAGGCTTATGGCGAAAGGCTAGTGTATAGAAGCGGACAACATGTAGTATAGAAAGAAAGCGAAGAGCTGATACTACGGCAAAAAATCGCACGAAGGGCGATGCATTGCCTGCGACATCATGATATTAGAATATTGCTGGAAGTAAGGCTCGTAGTTTTATGAACAATATCTCAGTGGCTATGGTGTTGGGCTGCTGAGCACGAGGTCGCGGGATCGAATCCCGGCCACGGCGGCCGCATTTCGATGGGGGCGAAATGCGAAAACACCCGTGTACTTAGATTTAGGTGCACGTTAAAGAACCCCAGGTGGTCCAAATTTCCGGAGTCCCCCACTGCGGCGTGCCTCATAATCAGAACTGGTTTTGGCACGTAAAACCCCATAATTTTTTTTTTAACTGTCGGTACACATTGGCCTATGATAGACCATTTTCGCTGAACATTTTGCTCCATAGGAACGAGATGGCGCTTTTGGCGGCGTGCTGCACGTTGCCTCAAGCGAAAGCGCACGAATGCGAAACCATTAACACTTGTTCCCTGCTACTGTGCGAGCAGCTGTCGGAAATGTAACTGGGTGATCGCTAACGCACTGTGCTCCATTCATGCTGGCAAAATGTGGAACGGTAGGGCGAATACGCGTGCAACAGTTGGCTACAAAAATCGTGACTGGCATATTAAGGAACGAAATGATTCTGTGTGACCAAAGTCACGGACCGCTGCTATACAAGGACTGCCAGTGTTGCCGGCCCTTCACGATGCACGGCGTTCCTTGAGGATAAAAAAGTCAGCTCATCGACCAGCGTTGTATCGCTAACTTCCAAAGCAAGGAATTCAACCCCGGGACGTCGGGAAGAGTGAGTACCGCTCATTACACAGCGACAAAGGGAGTAGCGCCGCTTCCTGGCACAGTAAGTTTCTAGCACGTTTTATCCACACACATCCACCCCAAATCACACACATACTTACGTTCACTATCTGTCAAACGTATCAAGGATAAGTGAATGAGTCAATACGCCGATACATGGGTGACGGACTACACCGACAACACACGAATGTTCGAAGCTGAACGTTTCTTGACGGTCCACTGAGTAAGCGAGTGGCTAGCGATAATACGTTCTTGCTTCAAGCTATTACAAAGTACAAGATATCTACGTTAAATGCCTTGTGCGTGGCAAGAACAAATGTACCGCAACTGAGCAAGCGATTAGGGAGACAGTAAACAATCAGATAGTTGCCCCGCCGAGGAACGTTACTGAGTCAGAAACATGACAAGCCGCGGCACCAGAGTGATTGGCAGATGAAGAACGAAGAGCAAAAGACACTTATTCTGGTTTAATTCAGAAGCGTAAAATTTGGTAGCTTGGGATACATTTCTAACCCCGCTTATGTATATAAATACGCGGCACCATTTGGACAAGGCATAATGAGCTCTGAAAACGCTTACAAGTCCTTTGAGGCTGTGGCCAAAGCTTCGTGTCGTCCAAGCAGTCACTGTCTACTGGCGCATTCCATTGACGGAACGTGAGCGGAGGCTAAGAGCAGTGAGAAGCAGACCAGTAGCGCAGCGAGAGTGCGACTGCTTGCCTCTCCATTAATGATGATAGTTATCTATCGGAGGAAATGACGCTTAATTCCCATTGAAACGCTCCATGCGCTCCGAGAGCAGGTGCGAAGATGAATGTGTATCACGTGAGCAGATTGTTACCTTCCCGCGGTGATTATCACGTGAAATTCGCTTCTCAGCCGCCACTGTTGCTGCACACTAAACCAAAACCACAGAACCACAACCAAAATCGAAGGATATGACGCGTTTGCGTCACGTGACTTCCTTCGCACTCCGCTTCTCGCGCGGAAGCAGCTCGAACCGCTCTCGACTGCTCTCGGTGTCGCCAAACTGTCCCTTTTCTGGTATTTATTCGTATTGGATCACAGCACTCCTGCTCCTGTTCGCCGAATGAAACGCAAATACTCTTGAGAGAGCACGTCGGGGACGCTTCTGAGTGCTCCTGTTCGCCTAATCTAAAGCGCTATACAATATCCGCTGAAACAGAGGTTTGCTGAGCCGCACCGGTGTAATGCACATCCATTGTAAACAAGGAGGCAACGAAGGCAAGCAATGGACGCGTCGCCACGAGATCAAGTCTATCGGCGCCCACCGGATCGCCATGAAAAGGGTCTATAAACACGCGTGGTGTCATGCACCTGAAGACACACACACATGAACTGTGTATACTCGATGACCATTAGCCCTCGCGGTCGCAACGCTGAAGTGATAAGAAATGTTGGCAGAGCCGGGGAGCCCGCGTGTTTGTCCCAAAGCTAGCGCTTCTATGCTGCCGCTTCCTTTTCCATTTCACAGTGACTCGCCGATTCGAAACTCAGCGCATCACGTGACCTCCAACACTGTGCGCGCGGGAATGCAGAGCTAAGTGCGGCAGCACCAGCCTTCTCGCCTTGTTACAATGCTCGCTCTCATGGTCCCATGCTCACCCTCACACTGGCAGCAAATCCCGTGATTTCCCAAAGTCTGTGCGCGAGCGTGGAGGGCATGGAGCAAGGAAATATTTGGGGAGAGAGCATTGCGTCATGCTGCCAACCTTGGCATGCGAACTCTCCATGAAGCCATTCACTTCGCATTTTCCCTCCTAGTATCAGCCCAACACGTCACCTCTGAGACTCGGCGTATTGGCCGAAAAAGAATGGTTCCCGGTAGCTTTAATCAATCACCATACGTCCTGGTCAAATATTAGTGTGAGGACAACACCAAGAAAGCATTTACCCTTATCCGTGTAATTTCTTTCTTGAAAGTCTGCTCAACCGAAAATAAACCGTTGTGTTGGTTCTCTAATAGGCGAGTAATAATAATAAAAAAAGCGACACAAGAGGTACGTTATCTCCGAACAAAACCGACACTGAAATGGTTAAAATTGCCCTGTTTATATTTTATAGGCGTGTGCGCTTTCATCATCATCGTCAGCCTATATTTATGTCCACTGCAGGACGAAGACCTCTCCTTGAGATCTCCAATTGCTCTAGCTGATTCCAACTTGCGCCTGCAAATTTCCTAACTTCATCACCCCACCTAGTTTTCTGCCGTCCTCGACTGCACTTCCCTTCTCTTGGCACCCATTCTGTAACTCCAATAGTCCACCGGTTATCTACCCTGCGTATTACATGGCTTGCCCAGCTCCATTCCTTTCTCTTAATGTCAGCTAAAATGTCAGCTATCCCAGTTTGCTCCCTGATTCACACCGCTCTCTTCCTGTCTCTTAGCGTTAGGCCTAACATTTTTCGTTCAATCGCCCTTTGTGCGGTCCCTAACTTGTTCTCGAGCTTCTTTGTTAACCTCCAAGTTTCCGCACCATATGTTAGCACCGGTAGAATGCAATTATTGTACATTTTTCTTTTAAACGACAGTGGTAAGCTCCCAGTCAGGATTTGGCAAAATGCCTGCCGTGTGCACTCCAACCCAGTTTTATTCTTCTGTAATTTTTTCTCATGATCAGGGCTCCCAGTGAGTAATTGACCTAGATAAATGCACTCCTTTACAGACTCTAGAGGTTGGATGGCGATCCTGAATTCTTGTTCCCTTGCCAGGCTCTGGAACATTGTATTTGTCTTCTGCATATTAATTTTCAACCCCACTCTTACACTTTCTCGGTTAAGGTTCTTAATCACTTCTTGTAATTCATCCCCATTGTTGCTGAATAAGACAATGACATCTGCAAACCGAAGGTTGCTGAGATATTCGCCGTCGATCCTCACTCCCAAGCCTTTCCAGTCTAAGAGCTCGAATACTTCTAAGCATGCATTGGAGAGATTGTGTCTCCTTGCCTGACCCCTTTCTTGATAGGTAACTTTCGACTATTCTTGTAGAGAACCAATGTAGCTGTGGAATCTTTGTAGATATTTCCTAAGATATTCACGTATGCCTCCTGAACTCCTTGATTGCGCAATGCCTCTATAACTGCAGGTATCTCTACTGAATGAAATGCCTTTTCATAATCTATGAAGGCCATATCGAGAGGATTATTGTACTCCGCAGATTTCTCGATTGCCTGATTGATGACATGGATGTAAGTCATTGTAAAATATCCCTTCCTGAAGCCAGTCTGTTCTCTTGGTTGATTGAAGTCAAGTGTTGCCCTGATTCTATTTGAATTTACCTTAGTGAATATTTCATACAGTAAAGCAAGCTAATGGGCCTCTAATTTTTCAATTCTCTAACGTCTCCCTTCTTACGGATTAGTATAATGTTGGCATTCTTCCAGTTCCCTGTTGCACTTGAAGTCGTGAGGCATTGCGTGTAAAGTGCTGCAAGCTTTTCAAGCATGGTATCTCCGCCATCTTTGATTAAATCGACTGTTATTCCATCTTCTCCAGCTGCTTTTCTCTGGGGATGTCTTGCAAGGCCCTTCTATAACGGGCGTTTAAGTTACTTCGTCGCTAACTTCGTCGCTAGTTATAGAAGGAGCCTCTGTATCCTGTTCATCACTTCTTGGAATGAAAGTAGGTTGGCTGCTCTGGGTACTGTACAGTTCAGTATAGAATTCATGCGCTGCTTTTATGGTGCGATTTATTCTATGCGTATTACGATATCACGAAAGTTCACGCTTCCAAGTGGTGTTGCCTACGTGCCAACAAGTGGAACGGCAGCTACAATGACTGCAGCATTATGCGATCTGTACTTAAACATGGAAGAACGCAATTATTCCCGCAAAAGCAGCCGCCAGTGCTCTATTTTTTTAGACTGTTGGTTTAGTACATAAGCGGGCAATGGCTGGCAAGACATAATTATGCATACATAGAGGAAACGCGTGGCGAGCATACGACGTCTATATGAATACACGATGAAAATATGAATGACTTACACATAGAATTCACCGCTTGTTCCATGTTTTGACTTTCTTCCTCGGCAAGACACGAACCAAAAGACAGTGTTTACACCATTGAACGCTGCCGTAAGGAGCGATTGGCTATTTCATTGACTCGACTTGGCTAAAGGCGGGCTAAAGAAAGGGACGTGCGATTTGACTTCGGTATGACTTTTTTTTCCCTTTGTACTTCTCTCCTTTGAAGCAAAAAAAAAAAAAAATGCTGATATATTTTTGCTTGTTTGCAACAGTCTTTCGCCTCCCCGATTAGCACACGATCTCGTGACGGTTGGGAGGTATCGTCCAGAAGACGATCCTATGATGCTGACTACTCGCAGATGGCTACCTTGCTAATTTCTTCGTTTTGTTGTTTTCATTTTCTTTGACTCATATGTAACGAGGTCATGTTATTTATGTTCAATACGTTTCTTTACAAAAGTAGTTGCCTAATTTTATTTCACCGTGTATATTTAATCAACTCTTCTTGTAGTGGACATGTGCCCCTGTCCGTGAAGTAGGTCGGCATCAACAATAACAAATTTGGGTGCCTGGTCCCAAAAGCTTGCCTTTGAGTGTGCCGACTAATTAGAAAAGGCTTCCCTGAGTGGCCCTTTTGTTTATGCCGTTTCCACAACCGACCATATTACTACCGCTACGTTTAGGAGATTGATTTAGGAGAACTTCTTGTTGGGAAAGTTGGTATCCATTCATTATATCTATTTTAAGGCGCCAAAAAGACACAGGATACAAGAGAAGGCAACGGGAAAGAGCGCCTCCTGAGTCTTCTCTTGTGTCATGCGTCTTTCTGGTGCCTTAAAATAGTTATAATGATTATGAGGTTAACAATGATGAATGAGTTATTTCAATATAGCCTGGCCTCGCATTCTTGCACGTGAACTTTTTAGGTGAAGGCAACGGGTCAACAAGCCCACACATGCTACCTGAAGGCATCAATGTTGCCGGATTCGAGACCCTCGCTATGCAATGAACGAGAAGAAAGGAAACCGAGGGCTCCGATTTTCATTAGCCATATCATAAGAAGCCTGCAAACGATGACGCCATGGACAGAATAGGGGACATTATCTGCAGTTATTAATAAACACTTAATGGGCAGACATATAAATACCTGGAAAATGTTTATTTGCCATCTAAATGTGCGAAACACATCACAAATAAGCATAATTAACAAAAAGAAAGAAAATATCTGAAGGACGAGCGGCCGGGGCAGCGCGTGCAGCACACGCTGCCCCGGCCGCTCGTCCTTTTTAACCTTATTCTAGTACATTCTACTCTGAGTCTACGCGTAAGATGCAGGGCTGCTAGAGTAGTTTATGGTGAGTAGTGCAAGGAAACTTCTTTTACTCTCCTTAGCCTTCTCTCCTTAATCTTATGTTTCCTCCTTCCTCACTATTTTTTGCCTATCTCCCGTTTGCATAGGGGTGTGTACCATAGTTGATCGGTCCTCATTATCATCAGCATCATCAGCTCGGGTCCATTTCTCGTGCAGAAGAAGAATGGATCTCGAGTAAGTAAGACCCGGGTTTCCCGGTCTCCGGTGATTCGCGTATCCTGAGAAATTTACACTCGCTGTCTTCACGCTATTTGTATCTTTTACGTTTGGTATAGACACTTGGCCACGAAAGGCCTGTTTCTGAGAAATTGGCGGATTGTTTGACGGATGCTTGTTGACCGTGCGTTTTTTCTCCTCCGAAGACGAGTCGTATCACTTCGATCAGGTCTCGTATCTATTGGCACATATCTATATGACCGCAAAATAACGTCTTACATCATCTACTCATCCACAGCACTTTCTCTCGCTCCGTTGGTCATGTGCCGAATACGCCGGTTCTCGTCAGATTTACGGAAACTAATCAGCAATGTGGGTTCTGTTATTAATTGGGAGGGTTACCATATAAAAAAGGCCAGTGGTGATCATTCCCCTTCTGCCGTGAAAATAGTTCAGGTATCTGCATTGGACGAGGCAAATTGTGATGTCCCCACCAAGGGATTCCTAAACCAACCTAACTCAATCCAACGTAAGTGAACCTAACCCCGCCTAAACAACACCGACGTATAACCCAACGTAACCTAAGCCAACACAACATATCTAGCTTAACCCAATTGGTTTAGGTTAGATTAGGTTGGCAAGTTGATGGAAACTGACGTCGGAGAGGTTCATTCAAGAGCGACACATTCCAATTACACAGTGTTGTTAAGTTGGCATCAATGAGGTTCAGTGAAGAGCGGGACATACCCATCGCCACGCACACATTGCCGCGTACCCAGTGACCCAAGTTGTTCCCATGGTTGGCTTGGAAGCCTGTTTTTCAGCATAGCAGCCCGATGTTTTAACCATTCGTTCATGGACTACCCAGTGACCCAGGTTGGCGGGAATACGGTTATAGTCATAGGCAGACAGATAAATGCATAGTTAGCCCCAGGAAAGTGTGTGAAGTGCCCTAAGAATACTACGTCCATGGACCGACGTACCCATGACGCGTACTTTGATGCATGGTTATTTTGATTTCGGTAGCCGATGGCAGACGGGGAAAAGAATGAAGTGAAAAATAATCGTTGCAAAACAACGACCGCCGAACAGAACGAACCCGATCTTCTCTTCCCGTCGCTCGCAGTACTGTGATCATCTCGTCGCTGTTGACTGGGCCTCCGCTGCAGTCCAGGACAGACACGCTTAGAAAGGGTGAGTGCGTGACGTCAGCGCAACCTGTCCAGGTGGTGATGGTTACATGCGTGTGTTAGGGAGCCTACGTGAAAGACCTTTACCATGGCCTAGTCGCGGTATATTTAGTGTGACATGTTTAGTGGGTTTTTGTGCATGCCATGAACAACGGCACAGGCGCTGTTGTGTCTTTGTTAGGGTCTATTTTTCGTCGTTCCTGTCTTTTTTTAGGGGTGAACATGTTCTATGCACTACACGTAAGACTTGCATGGAAGCCTCCTGGCGTGCCGGTGTGAAGTGCGTACCATTAATGGCACCACAAATCCACGGGCGTCGCGTTATTGCAGCGGAAACTGCGCAATCTAGATTCTTTTGAGATGGTGTTGTGGAGAAGTAAATCTTTCTTTGGTACTCATTGTTCATTATGCATTATCTGTTGTACCTATAGGTATTCTGCAGGACATCGGTGACAGATCTATTAGGAAAAAAAAAAACGATAAAGGGTCCACTTTTCAGTCTTCAGAACACAGGAAATGCTGCCCCAGACTGAAGTTTATTTATGTCAACTGATAAATGGGCCATTTTAAAATCCATATAACTGAAATATTTTCCTTCGCCAGGAGATGCGCCACGAGACAGGCACAACTTAACAGTCGCTCCGTTTTGCACACGCAACCACACGCAACAATACACTCAAGTACTCGGTTTTTTCCACGCACTATAGTCGACTGAAATCAGCTTAGCATGTAATACGAGGACAGTACAGTCATTATTGGCTTTGTCTTCCTATTTATAACCCTGAAAAACAATTTCTCTATATGAATCATCCTTGTCATCATTATTTAGTGCTCCAGTTATCGGTTCTTCAAAGTTCAGCAACTATATATTCTCCTACCATGTACGTTTTCTTTTGTTTTGCTGTACTGTAGTTATTGTACTTCTGAAGTGATTACATACTGTAGGTATGTGTTGTAGTTATGTAGGTATATCTAATGTAATTATTGTATAATTTATTACTTGTGATTATTGTATTTTTTTTCTCTCTCTCAGTGCGTGAACGATTTGCGAAACAAGAGCATGCTGCAATATTTCTGTGTTTATGCCTCTGTTAAGCGGGAATGAGACTGGGGGATTATTTTCAGGTGCGGCTGTCACGCATAGGCTTTCGCTTCGTAGCTTTTCCCTCACTGCACAGAAAGCTGTACGCAAGTATGGACTTACCCACTTTTTGCCTGCGCAGACTGCGACCAGGAGCCAGGTCTCCAAGCAAGCAACAGCAACGTGCCGAGGTGGGTCGAAGAGTAGCAACGTACTAACCACAGATCGAGGCGTGTTGAACGTCCTGTTGGTCAGTATACGGAATCGGAACTAACGTGGAGTGTCTATCGAAAAACATCTCCTGAGACACTTTGCTATATATAGTCGTGCGCCATCAACAACGAAGGCTCACAGGATCGAGGCAGCGTCCCAATGCTAACTCGAAGACAAAACCGTACAATCGAACGACGCCGACGTACAGGAATTTCGGACATAGCTCCTTCGGATTATCTTTCAAGCTTCCCCGCAATACGCCAACACAACTCAATGGGCAGCATTAAAAAAAAAAATGTTATTTAAAAACATTGGCCGAATTTCAACAACTTTCAGTAAGCAACGTCGTTAGGTTATACACTTTCAATAACGTGCGTATTTACGGCACTTAGGGCCCATTAACACTTGCGACTAGGCGAGGTCGCGCGACCGATTGCGACTGGCGACCAGAAAGCTACTAAAGGCGAACGATGTTCACACTGACAAATGCGACCGACGACTCGCGGTATGCTGTTCACGTCTGCTTGAAATGTCATCGCCGCGTAAAATAAGCGTCAGCGTATACGAACGTCCTGTTCCTTCGCATCTGATTGGTTCAGCTGTTCTGCGACTGCGGTCGCGCGACTGAAAAATCGAGTATTGAGCGACTGGCCCGAAACGGTCGCATTTCGAGAAAAGCGACCATTTGCGACTACTTGCGACTGGTCGCTTTGCGACTAACTTGGTCGCGCGACCTCGCCTAGTCGCAAGTGTGAATTAAGTCGTAACTTTCCGGCTGCGTTATATCAGAGTTTCAACCAGGAATAAAACACTGCTATAGCTCGGCAGAGAAGTTACGGGGAAGTGTCGTATTTTAGCGCTATAACGATAAAGGTTACATTGAAGTTAGCGCTTGTCTGGTGTAGTCTGATGTCTTCCTTGCACTTTTATAGACCAACCATGGATTTGTAAACATTCCACCCCCCCTTGCAATTTTATCTGCCCGTGAGCCTAATTTTTCTTCGTTGCCACGGAAAGTTCACTAAGGTTGCGACTTGGGCGTATTGGTGCGCCATTAGTACGTGTAACGTTGCACGTAAAAGACACGGACAGAAGCAAGGAACCAAGATACATACATACAGCGCAAGCAAAGTTGACCGGCAACGGATACACACATCAACGGAAAGTTGACCGCGAGTGTAATTTGCACCTGCTGCCGACGTTGCCGCAGGGAACCTGCAGCGACGATAAACAACTTCCGCTTCGGCCTGCTCGCCACCTCCGTGATGGGCGTGGTGCTGCTCCTGTATCTGCTACTCACCACCATGCACTTGCCCGGCGACGGGAACCAGCCAGGCACGTGTTCCCCCCTTCGCTCTCGCGGGAAAGTCGGCGCTGCGTCACAGTTACGGAAAATTACGAGTAAAATAGCCGCGTGTGGCGCGCGCAAAGAACAGTGTAGTGGTACACAGTGCTCGAAGCGCGCGACGCCCGCGACTGAAAGGACTTTGCACATGCGCCGCCCGTGGGGAGTGGCCCTGTCCAACACTCCCAGGGTGTCCCAGGGAATACCTGAGTAACTCAAGCAGGCTAGGTGGCTATTTGTTATCGGCCCGTTTCAAAGGGGATGCCATGAAATCATCAATCATCACCAGACTCGGGATCGCGTCGTCTGCGCCTGCGGGCTTGCACAGAGTACCAGCATGACGCGGCGCCCTCGCGCTTGCTTATTTCGATTCATGGGAGCTATGGGGTGATTTTCCTCTAGAGTTGGTTATATAATTCTATTGTGGGGATGGCAGCCGAGCTATTTCAATAATATATACGTACGACATCGCACGAATGTAGATTATGTGAGTTTGAAATTCCCACCTGTGGCAAGTTGTCTTTTCGCTCACTTTCGTCGCCGTTTTCTTTACCGTGTGGAAGTTTAAATTAAAACGAACCGTTAATTTCCCTGGTGCGTTCCCTGACTTCATTCGTCCGTCAATTGGATTCATGTGGAAAAATAAATGGACCTTCTCGGTTCACCTAAGTCGTCCTGGCTGAGCACTTGAAGCAGTGTTTTCCCAAACTAGATCGGTCCTGACTACTGATAAAGTGGTAATTATAAGAAGCGCATGACAGAACAGCACAAGGTGATTATTAGTGGTGTCTGTTGAGGGCCATTAAGAAGATGGAAGAGATCGACCTGTCCTTTTCCAAGAGGCCGCATTTCGATGGAGGCGAAATGCAAAAACGCCCGTGTGCTTGCGTTGTAGTGCACGTTAAAGAACCCCAGGTGGTCAAAATTAACCCGGAGCCTTCCACTACGGCGTGCCTCATAATCAGAACTGGTTTTGGCACGTAAAACCCCAGAAAGAAGAAGAAGAAGAGAGCCTCACGTGATGAGTTCGTCACGTCCTCTTCCCCCTTCTCGCCTACACACTTTTGAACGCTTTTTAAACCGAGTAATCATTAATACACCGAAATGCCAGTTAAGACTTCTGCGCTACGGCTGGTAAAAGCGTAGTTGGCTGATTTATTGTGGACGGACACCGAACAAATACACCGCTGAAAGTTCCCGAAGCAGCGTGGCAATGTCAGGTCGAATGTAGTACATAAGATTGAACGAGAACGACAAGCGAACAAGAAAAAAATAATTTGTGCGAAAGTGAGCGGCGAACTGCGGGAACCATTATTATTTATTAATTGTGCTGCCGCTTCTTGTCTCGCAGATGACGACGTGTACCTGCCACCCCAGAGAAGCTCGAGTAAGCAAATCGCCCAGTTGTTATCTCGCTGAACGCTGACGCGCATTGTTAAGAGACAGCCCGCGGTGCGTTGGGCGCACACTTGTCAAATTACGGTTACCCATATATATATATATATATATATATATATATATATATATATATATATATATATATATATATATATATATATATATATATAATGTCCTCCGTGGACCCCGAAATCAAAATATAAACTAAACTTTCCGAATATTGTCAATCCACGAAAGTCTCCATTTCCCTGCACTGCATCTTATTTTCTTTGCTTGGTAACTAAAAATCTCCTACTCTCATCTGGTGTTCGCATTACCTGCCGTGCCCAATTACACTTCTTCCTGAGGTCAATTTTGATTACTATGCACCATACTCAATCTGTATCCTAGCAGCATAGAAACCACCGCTCTTGGCGAATGTGGCTTACTGGAAAGCCGATATACCAGGCGTTTCTACGAAGATTTTAAGGAATGTTTATAAATCGCCGTTTTTAAATAAAGGGATGGTTAATTCTGAGATATGACAGTGGTGGCGACGGAGTAATGGGTAATTGAGGGTAATCAGTCGATAATTAACAAAAAACAATCAATTAATGAACTTTTCAACTCTTAGTTTCAGCGGGTTCATCGTAATGGGGAAATTGAAGTGAGGTCTCCATACAAGCCATATGAAACTTTGGGTCTAAAAAAAAAAAAAGGGGAGGACGCTTAAGCTTTGCCTTTAAGTGTAGAACACGATAGCGTTATCGGGACCCGTTCGCATCGCATCGTTCGCATACGGCAAGTGCATTCACTGGAACACTGAACGTGGGAAAGCCAGCTTACAAAGACGAAGCTTACACCGATCCCCTTAAAGTCGGCTTCACTTTTAAACTAAAATTCATTGCTGGAAAGACGTTTTTCCAGGGGCAATATAAGTGGTCTTATATTAAAATGTGAAGGCCCTAGCACCAATTCTTTTTTTACTTTATCAATTGTTTGCTATTGTCCCGACGCGCGCAGGTCTGGTAGAAATGCTGGAAAAGGGGTTTGTTTTTGAGTTTCCACGTAGCAGAATTAGGTTTTCTCGTACATTCAAATTACAATACGGCGCCGATTGGTGAACAATCCGATGGCGACTCCGACGCCGAGTGGTAAGGTCGTACTTTACCATTTTTCTGATGAATTTCACAGTGAGAAATTCAATTTTTGTTCACCAAAATCTTGCACCACGAGGAGGGCCTGCACGGTCGATGTGGTTGGATGATTTTGTCCGTCACCCGAGATCACACGCCGGTTGCCGACGCCGGATTTTCTGCGACGCGGGGCCCTAAACGCTTTCGCGTAAAAATTCACCGACGATTACGATACTCCTTAAAGCGAAATTTGAGCGCAGCTCTATACGTGTTTTCATTTCGCGATATATTGAGACATCGCACCGATCACCGCGCTGACTTGGAGAGCCGCGCGGCGCTATATATATATAGAACGACCACACAGTTGCCGCTTCCCGGTAATTGCAGCTTATGCAACCGTAATCTTTACCGGGAAATGCTTGCGGCGAACGTTATGCGCGAAGACGAGCTTTCTGGTTCTTTTTTGTTTCTTTCCACCGCACCGCCGGCGCCGTCCCTGCCGCGGATGAGCGGTGAGCACAAACTGCTGGTGCTTCAAGGTGGCTTCCTCCGCTTTACACCTTGCGCTAGCTGTCATCGCTATCGCCGTCTTTCATCCCCTGGTGCTCTCCGCGCTCGCTCTTTCTTCCTTCGCTGTGCTCGTTCGTTCGGCTACGCCGAGGCAGCCGACGCGCAACGCAGGAACTGGCGCCGAAGAGCTGCGCTCTAAATTGCCATTTCCCTCGGAACTGTGGCACGACTAATTTCGGCTGCAAGAGCGCGCGCTACCTGAAACTGGGAGTCTGCAGCGAGCGCAAAGCCGAGGCGACGTTCTGCTTACGTCGCCCAGCAGCGGGAAGCCAGCGCGCTGCGACATACCCAACCCATCGCCACGTTTGAGAGCGCAGGTTTTAGGCGCCTGTTCCTGTGATGAGCGTCGGAGTCCCTCGTCGTAACCGAGTGAATGAGCACAGCGAAAGATGTGAAAGCGAACGCGGAGCGCAGCGGGGGATGAAAGACAGTGATAGCGAAGAGAGCGCGAGGAAGAAAGCGGAGAAGGAGAGTAGGGCATAAGGTTGAGGAGGAAACGGAGTGCCGCACGAGACGTGCTCCACGGCGGCGACCAGGCATGCGGTGAGCGCGTCCACCGATACCATATACAGGGTGTCCCAGCTATCACGCAGCAAGATTTAAAAAAAGAGGAACGGCGTTACGCGAAGCAAACATAGTGCGTATTGTTTCCAGTACAGTGGAGCAGCCGACAGTAATTTTTCGTTACTGAAATTCAATTGTCTAAGTGTAATTAATTATCTAACTCGAGAAGTACTGTCCTAATTGTCAAAGTGTCAATGAGAAAATTGTAGAGCAACATGAAAAACTCCCGATACAACTTTCTGTTGCTCAATACGTGCTACATAATTGTTTTTCCGAGTGTGAAATGAGACCGCGAATACACGCGCATTGTGTATTAGAAAGCTGTATCCCGATACACCTTTCTGTTGCTCAATACGTGCTACATAATTGTTTTTCCGAGTGTGAAAGGAGACACGCGAATACACACATTGCGTGTATTCACGGGCTTGTTTCACGCTCGGAAAAAAACAATTTTTCCGAGCGGCCTATATTTCTTTAAGGCCTCACTTCTTATGGATCAGTATAATGTTGGCGTTCGTCCAGCTTTCTGGTACACTTGAAGTCGTGAGGCATTGCGTATAAAGGGCCGCAAGCTTTTCAAGCATGATATCTCCTCCATCTTTGATTAAATAGACTGTTATTCCGTCTTCTCCAGCAGCTTTTCCCGTGGTCATGTCTTTCATGGCCCTTATATTCATCGCTAGTTATAGAAGGAGCCTCTGTATCCTGTTCACTATATACTTTGCCACATCACATATTTGCCACAATATATAGCGAATTCAAAACACCTAGACAGCTGCGCTCAAAATTCGGTGCCAATTTCCAATGCCTATTCGGTGCCAAGATGCCAATTTCGGTACATACCAAGTTAACGAAACGACCATGAGAATACAAAGTCGTAAGCGGCTAGATAGATAGATAGATAGATAGATAGATAGATAGATAGATAGATAGATAGATAGATAGATAGATAGATAGATAGATAGATAGATAGATAGATAGATAGATACTGTCAAAGTAGCAAATGTTCGCCAAGAAATGCTTCGCATTTAAGAAAGGGATTACGCACGTCTGCGGTTTTACAAAGAGGGTGCATCATGACCACATGCAAGAAGACGGCGATGGCACGACGAATTATTTTAAGGCGCAGAAGGAACTTCAAGAACCGTTTTCTATGCTCGTTATCAGACAGCAACGTATCCTGCATCAGATCCCCGAATTTGCTTCGAAACGTGATAATCAAGGTTTACAGAATAAAAGTCACTTTGCGTACACGTCACTCGAATAGACGAATTCTTTACGAAGTTATTCAGTGCAGAAAACAGACACAGCACTAAAGCGAGAGGATGGACACGGGACAAGCGCTACACTGTACTGTTTGTTCCACAACGTCGTCATGCAATATATACACACGGTACACGCATGCGCTGATGCGTTAATGAAAATGCTGCTCTTATGGGCAGGTTTAACCAACAAATTCCTTTACTGTTTCGATGGAAATAAAGTGCTATTGCAGTGTATTGCATAATATGCTTCTCTGGTCACGGTCGCCGCGTATACTACATGCAGCTGCGTCGTCCGTCGGCCGTTGCTCGGCGGCCGTGGCCTACGAGGCATGCGCAGACCCGCTACCGTTACAAGACGGAAGCGCGGACGACGGCGGCAAGATGGCGCCTCAGAGGAGGTGGCGGCGCCAACGGACGCAGCTGCAGACAACCACGGCCGGAATCGCGGAGAGGCGGCGCCGCTGGTTCTACTTTGCGCGCGGTGGTTGCTGGCCCTGGGACCACCGGCGACCGCTGTGCCTGTCGGGAAGGAACCGCTTCCGTAACATGGAGCAGTGCAACGCCACCTGCGAACACCGCGGAGGTGAGACTGGCAGATATACGTACGAGGACAATGGAGACAGGGATGTGGCGAGATATCTGTCGCGCATTTTATGGTGTGTCGTGTCGAGGTGATTCATCTACTCGCGCGTCAGCGCACAAGATGAACTAACAAAAACTAGTGTAATTTCTCACCATGCTGAACGGGATATGTGATTCACTGATTGGCGTACTCGTCGTCACCAAGTGCGTCTACTGCCATGACGAAGGCTGATCTTGCGACAGGGACGTAGCCGGGGGAAGGAGAGGGGGGGGGGGGGGCGGTCCAGGGCACATTGGGCACGCCGGGTTATTGAAGTATCCATTAAGCTTTATCGGTTCACGCTCATGATCTCGATCGTGGCGGCGATGCATAGGGTGGTGGCAAATCGACGAGCAGCTGTGGACGAGAAATTGAAGCGATGAAAAATGCTATAGTGTAACTGTATAGTAGTTCATACCTAATGCAACAATGCCCTATTCACACGGCTAAATTGTAGAAGGGATTTATGGTGACGTCATTCCCAGCGGAACTGCTCTCCATCGCACTGCGATTATATAGCAAGGCGATATGGTGCGTGCTTCCGCCAACAGTCGGACGCTTTCTACATAATTTATTCCCCGTCGTTCATCAACACAGTCACCAAACTTCAGGGTGAGTACCGTGTGAACGTGGCGCTTACTGCTTGCTATCATTGGTGTCGTCGTGATTACATGGTGGATTCCCCTTGCAACGGGGAGTTGCAAATAAATAATAAATAAATAAATAAATAAATAAATAAATAAATAAATAAATAAATAAATAAATAATAAATAAATATAAATAAATAAATAAATAAATAAATAAATAAATAAATAAATAAATAAATAAATAAATAAATAAATAAATAAATAAATAAATAAATAAATAAATAAATAAATAAATAAATAAATAAATAAATAAATAATAAATAAATAAATAAATAAATAAATAAATAAAAATTCACCTCCACTTCCACTCTGTGAAGATGGTCGAACAGCAAAACTGCATTCGCGGCCACTTGGCTGGCCCGAACGGCGCTGCTTGTGGGGGATGGAACGCGAAGGCGTCCACGGGCGGCGGCGTTCGTAGCGCGTTCCTCACGGTTTTTTTTTTTTTCTACGACCTTCCCAGACAAGAGTCCTTGACCAAAGCTCCGTATATACAACCAACACTAACGCGAACTCCTCTCACACCCCATTCCTCCGTTGACCTACTCTTTTTCTACACCGCCATTGGTTGGCGCGCATCACGCTCTCCCCCTCCAACGCGAGCATTGAACGGCGCGACTTACGTCAACCCCACTCCCCGTTCTCCTTTTCATCTGCACCCTCTCACAGCATTCCCACACGGGGAAAGGCCTCACTCCAACCCTTTTCCTCCTGTTGAGCGCTTCTTTTCCTCTCCTCTCCTGCTTGGTCACGTGGCCCCTTTTTACTTAAGTCCGACAACGACGGCACAGGGTCCGCATAAACAGCTTCGCTGTGAAAATCAATACAAACTGAGAGACTCTGACCTTCCTCGAATCTCCTCGGACTGCCGACCCTGCGCGCTGACTCTAACGTTCGGACGCTCCTTGTAATTCTCGAGGGCACCCAGCACGTGCCCTCCCTGCTCTCCTTACTGAAAAAAAAATGGCTATGGCTTAACTCAGTTATGCCTGGGTGTGCGTAGCGAGAGGTACGGTTAATGTTATTGTTTAGCTTGGTGTTTCATTCCGTCGTTGATCCGCGGCCCTGGCACGAGATGCCGAACTAGACGACGAACCATCCTCATCTGAATGCACTCGTCTAGCGTTTCCTACTTACGCTTCTCGAGGCGTGCGGCTCGTTCTTCCTCCGTCTCCTCGGCTCGCTGCCTCCTCTTGGGTTCGTTCAGATGACGAAGCCTGGCTTCTCTCAGTCTCTCCGACTCACTTTCTATATCTGCCGACGAATTCCACCGAGCCGCCCCTTCTATATATACGATGCAACGCCGGCTCCTCCGCCGAATGCAACGCCAGTGACGCCGGCGCTTGCTAGGCAACGGCTCAGGCTCGCGGTTTCACCGGCTCCTCCTCTGACGTCATGCCAGATGACGCGGCAAGCGGTTCTGCCAGCTGCGGCGGTTGCTAGGCAACGGCTCAGCTCGCGGTGCGGCCACCGACCACAGTGAAACGGCGAGAATACGGCCAATGTAGCTCTCGCTACAAAAAGAAAAACATCTGGCTACGCCACTATTCGGCATATACGTATAGATCTAGATGTGCCGTTGCCGCCTATGTTCAAACATGTCACGAAACAACACACGCTACCTAAATACTGTCACTGCAACAAATATGCACCTTCAAGAACATCATTCCTTTCGTTAAAATGATTTAATTGCTTTGTCTGTTTCTACCGTTTCGGTGCGAATAGCTTCCTTTGGTTCTTTCGCCCGCTTTCGTACTCGAAGGGGTGCGTTTGCTGCCGAACGAAACTATAGCACTTTCAGAGCCACGTGCTGTTGCGCGGGAGCTTTGTGGCTTCTGCAGGCTGTACTGTATCCGGTTTCTTGACCGCTAAGTATTTTCTTGCCTTCTGGTCCATGCTCTGGAAATGGACTATTCTTCTATGGGTATAATACACGTTTCAAGGTTTTCGACAATATACTGTCACTGTTCATATGACATTCAGCAACCGTAGCTTCCGCAGTAACCTAGTTTGGTTCTGAAATAAAATATTTTTTACGCCCTTCATTTGTGACTCAAGCACATTAATAGCTCGGGAGGCTTAGCAATGTCAGTATCGAAAACGGAGATTCACATGCATAACTGTCGCAAGTGGCTTTCGCGATCAAGTTTGAACGTGTTTCAGCCTAGTTTTAATCATTACACTGTGAATACTCCCTTTAGGGCCAAGCGGAGTGTTACCTTACACCAGAAGGGGGAGTCGATTTATAGAAGTGGTGTTATAGGAAATGCATAACTGGACGTTGTATAGGGCAACTGCTACAATCTCACGGTATAGTTTTTGGAGCGCACTAAATGTCAGATACGCACACTTTGGTGTTCGGCAAATGCGAAGGCATTGCTACGATTACTATATACGTCGCCTATATGAAACCAACGAACAGCGTTTGAAACACATTAACTTAGATCTCTTTATACACAATATTCATAAACAACGGGTAGACACTCTGCTGACGTGTACGGCCGTGTCGTTCAAATATAGCTGCTTCCTCTGCTATGTATATCTACAGAGTCGACTCCAGTTATTTTTACGTCGGTTAATTCGACTTTTCGCTTAATTATAACGCACTGGAAAGTCCCGGTGAGAAACAATACATTGCTATGGAAGAAAAAATGCATTTAGTGCGAACTCTAAAGCGTGCCGCTTTGGTTAATTCGACCCCCAACGACAGCCACCGGCGCTCCTTAGCTCATGGGCATAGCTGTTTCTGAAAACTTGAAAGCGCAAAACAAATTTAGCAGACGATGCTACTGCCTCCCTACGCGTGAAGCAGTGTTATTGAAATTTATTTTTATCTTTTAGTTGCCGAAGCTACTCCAACCCAGGAAGCCATTCGTTGCCACTTCTTTCGTGTCGTGCCACGCCGAGGCAGCGTTTAAACGTGTCGGCCATCTTCGCCTCATAAAGGTTGAGTCGCGCTTCAAGGTCAAGAAACAAAAACGCATTACAGACTACTTCAGCAATACTAAAACAAAATATTAGAATACGTTCATTATGTCGCCATTTGTCGATTCGACCTCTCGGATAATTCGATCAAAGCTCGTGGTATCGCAAAGAGCGAATCAATGGGAGTGGACTATATGTACAGACAGAAGTGATAGCGTACGTAGATCCATATGGATGCTCTATAAATGTCTCGTAAACACACTGTCTTCAGGGGACAGATAAACAACCAAGCAGCCCGCTGTTGGATGCTTGAGGTCGCAGTATATTGATCGCTGATGCATACTGCCTCCGTTAGAGTTTGTGACAGAAAGCGTCCGGTCCCGGCTTGCTGCGGTCTGCGAGTGCGTTCCCTGTCTTTAACCGACGCTCTGTTGACTGTCTTGTAAAGCGCCTGCATATCCATATGCCCATAGACGTCAGACTCTGGAGTTTTGCAAGACGCGTAGCGCCATCTGTCGGTGCGAAGAGGTAATAATTGAGTAGTGCAAACTCCGACTCGCTTGCTAAGTTGCCTAAGCAGCTAGCGAGTGCGAAACAACGATTTAACTTAATTTTGGTTCATATTGCGAATTTTTTGCGCATTTAACAGCCAGAATGACAGCTATGAATTTCTCCGCTAGTCGGACGTGCCGCGGAACTGCCGTAAAGTTCTTGTTGGCTCCATTCTATGGCGATGGCGAGCACGACGGCAACCGCGACAGCTCCGCGCGCTACGAAGAAACGCCGCAATCGACGTTACTGTTGCGTTGTAAATTGCCATGAACGTGAAGGACTGAATAACAACGTTCAGTTTTACCGATTTCCATCGCGGTCGTATGAAGGAGAAAGGAGAGAGCGCTGGATACGGGCCGTTCGCGTGTTGGGTAAGCGAATTACTCGCATTCTCCACAACACAGCCGCTCACATGAGAAAGTGTGATAATGTTGTTCTGCTGTAATTGTGTTGCGTAGCCCTGACGGGGGACTATGGCAACCAAGCGAAAACCGAAGAATCTGCCGCCGCCTCTTCGTTGGCAACAGAATAAACAAAGTTGTGAACCATCCTGCGTATGTGCCATCGATGTTTCTACCTGTTTACACACGTCCGCCTCCACTTTACTCAGCAAGTGGAGCGGAGAGATTTGGCAGGTCAGTTTAACCAAGGACTATGGTTTAACCAAACATTTGGTTCCTTTATGAATTCAAAATCGTGTTCTAGGGCATTGTGGTATCGCGAGCTCATTTCTATAGTTTCGGGCTTTTTCGATACAACGAGCACGTTTCGCATGCACCTGAGCCCTCTTGATAGCGTTTCTTTTTTTTTTTTTTGTAATCTGAGCAATAATGTTGCTGTGGGAGCACTGGATGAGTAATTGCGAAGTACCACACGTGTGCAGAAAAAAAAATGTCGCGTTTATTTACATTAATTTGTGCGCGTGTGTTGTTTTAAGCGTCTGCTAAATATTCAAGGGTACTGAGCAGTGCTGTAGCTCCCGCGAGACAGAAAGATGCTTCGCGCGCAGGCACTGTAGGAAGCTTACTTTCGTTATGTTCGCAGACTGTTTGCTGCCTTGGAAAACGTTTTCTGTTTGCTGCCCGAAAAAGGCTTTGGAAGAATTTATTCTCTGTAAATAATTACGACATTAAACATTACGATAAAATGCTTAACCCTTTGAGGGTAAAGTGACGAGAAAATCGTTTGTGTTGTAAAATACACAATGTTTATTCATGAATAAGAAGATAAGCGCACTGACAAATGGTTGTGTGCACGTCCGAAAACCGAAACAAGTGAGAAGCCTTCGTCTTATCGCCAACAAGGTGCGATAGAGCTTTTATGGTCTACAAAAAAGGAAACGCAAAAACGGCAGCATCGTTTGTGTATATACGCGCCTGCCCGGGAACAGATGTAATCGCGCCGCAGTGAGCGATAAACAATCGAATAACAAGCGGTCACCCTTTGAGAGATTTGAAACCAGATAGCCATCAGTTTAGCGCGTGCAACAACTACCGAATGCTAACACGTGTTCAAACAAATAAATCCCAAAATATCGTTCCCGACAACCTTTAGGTTTGTTTTGCCTTCGGTTGTACCCCGCGAAAGCGGACGCGCACGTATCTCCATTTGCAGTAAATACAAACGGAAGACAACCGTAAAGAAAACATTCGAAGATGCGCGATAACACGCTCGCACGCCCAGGAAGCGAGAGCTGAAGCGAGAACGCAACTGAAAGGGCGAAGGTCGCCAGGGCCATTCGCCCCTGATAAAGCGAGCTTTGTACCACTGACCGTAAGCTACATAGCTAACTGACTTAATCATATGTGTACTTCATCGCTTTCACATTATGTACGTACCCAAATTTAACACATTTAGGCGCTAGAGAACGGACGTCGGAGTGCTTGCCTCGAACTCGACGTCTTACGATGCTCGCTGTACTTGCGATTTGCGCCGAAATAACACCTGAAACTTCTTTTACATTGTACACATACTTCGCTCTGCTCCCTTTCCGAAGCGTGGATGGGCGGAAGAAGCTTTCCAGGTCCTTGATATTTAGGAAACCGTGCCTCAACACAACCGAAAGAGGGGCCTCCATTGTGGCCTATGCAGCTTCGCTGGCGGACAGCTCTCTTTGCACTACTCAGTTTGCGCCAAGGCTGCGATGGGGGCGGGGCGCTGGTGGCGGGTTTTTCCGCAGCGCCGCCTGGGCAGAGTCTGAAGTCTATAGAGTTAATATAACCAACTCTAGAGGAAAAGCTCCCCATAGCGCCCATGTATTGAAATCGGGAATCGCAAGGGCGCCGCTATGTTGCTACCCTACGCAGGCGCGCAGGCGCAGACGATGGGATGCGATTCAGACAGGCGCACAATCAACGCGATCCCGAGCCTCCGTCATTGTGGTAGCGCCATCTAGTTAAGGCGCCTGCAAACGCAGCCTTTTAGGTGCCGTAAATTTCACATGAAAATTTTCTAAAGAGCCATCCGATCTTTCTGAAAAATATACGGAATGAACTTCAAACGCTGTCCGTGCCTACGTGCTACGTATAAGCGCTTGCTTTTGCGTAATATTTTGAAAATATTTAGTGTTACAAAAATGAGTCGTAGCAAGATGGCGGCGCCTTCGCGGTTCCCGCTTTTTTCGCCCAGGTTTTCCTCTAGAGTTAGTATACTAACTATATGCATATGCCTATACAGGAGACAGTTAATTCGCTTATACGCTTATATGGATGGACCTGTCTTGTGGCCAGAGTTGCAAAAGCCTAAATCAAGCAGAAAAGCTGGAATAGTTGTGATATGACCTACGCAAACATGGTTAGCCAGTGCTGAACTGACGGTTACGTAGGAAGGAAACGCAGTGCAGTCATACGCTATATACCTCCGTCGGTTTTCAGCAGGCGCTCAGCCCTGGACGTGGAGCGACTGGCTTGTCGCGCTCCCAGTTTTATAAGGCCAGCAGCAACAAAACTAAGACTTTTTATAAATACGTGTGTACCCGCCAACGTTAGCCAAGTTGTTCACCGAAAAAAAAAAGCATTAAAAATTCATAAGGCTGTGACGGCGAAGATGTTTAGCGCACGAAACGGAGGTGACGCAGAATTTTTAACAAACGTACGAACATATCTATTGTCCTTGTTGGTGGTCATCGTGACGATAGGTACGCACACACATTCTCGTATCGCCTCTGTTATTAAATCTGTCCTTCACGAAAGGCAATGAATGGCTCATACCCCCTTATATAGCAATTGCTCATGCGCCGGTAAACGCGGCCCCCATTACAACGACAGAAGAGAAGGGAAATTCTACCCTGGAATGATGAGCGGTAACGGAGCCAGTTGTGGAAGACTATACCACGACGACGAACGCGTGAGCAGTGGCACGAGCGAGTTCGCGCGGTTGCGCAGGGGCGCCAACGAGCCAGCTGTGGAAGCAGACGACGGTCACATTTCCGCCGCTGCTCTCAGCGTCGTTCCTCGTAATTCGCTGTTAACAGCGAATTTCTTCGCACGTCTATCCTCGCAACCACTCGCGACCGTCCCCTGGCTACGGCGGAGCTAAAGTGAGACCGAAACTTCACCTCTTTCACCCCCTATAGCACACACATGCGCGCAAAGTCATACGTTCGAGCAGATGTCGTTTCAAGGACACAAGTGGCAGCTAAAGCGTGCTTTCGATGCGAGGGAAACGCTTTCACTTGTAGAGCAGAGTGTTTTTGCTCGCGGACGACGGATTTGCCCTAGCCATGTACAGCTTCGCTGCAAAAAAGGTCGCAGTTTCGCCCGAAAGGCGAAGCATCGATTGCGATAGCAAATAAGTACAGACAGTGATACGAAGTAAGGATATTAGTTTTATCGGCCACATAAGCTTGCAAACATCCGCTTACCAATTAAATTAACGGTGTCACGCGCGCACAGGTAAACATGAGCACATCTCCCTCGATGACCGCGGGGAACCTCGCTGTCAAAATGCTGGAGTCAGCGCCGCAGCAGCAGCGAGCGAATTGACCTACGCGCTGTCTCTTGCTGCAACGCAAACTAAACGTCGAAAATACACCACATATACGAAGCTACCGGCACTCCGCGCACTTTGTCCACGTCGCAGATAGCTTGCAAGATAAGGCGCCCGCGCGGCCTTGCCGTATGCAGCAGCCGCCGAAGTAGAACGTCCCCGCCTCCCTCGCCTAAAGCAAGCAGAAAAGCTGGCGACTAAGACGGCAGAAATGCGCTTGGAGTGTCCCTATAATTTCTATCGCAATAGATGGTGGAAGATACAATTATAGAACCCACGGTGTTCGGTCGTCACAGGTGTGACGACCGAAAACCGTAGGCTTTGCGATCGTATCTTGCACCGTGTTTTTTAAATATTTCCTTTCGTTGAAAGCTTGGCCAACGTTAGCTGGACTGCCGTATGCAAAGCTGTCTGCATGCAAAATTTCACGTTTGAAGTACGAGTAGATGTCACCAAAAGACTCTTTTTGACTCTCAATAAACTGTTTTGATGCCGAAACGAAAAAAAAAAAAATTGCAGCAAAAAAAAAAAGAATAAAAAATAACGGCCATTACCAACGTTCGCCGGAAATGGCATAGTACCCAGAAGGTCCAGAACCAGCACAGGGGCAAGGCATGGCTTTAGTATGGGCAGCACCCGCGGCGCTCTGAAACTATTGAAATCGTCGATTGAGATGTGTGTCGTGTGCGCTAACCACCGATGCCCGAGTCGTTTGTTAACATAGTAGTTATAGCCTGTTAACAAAAAAAAAAAAAAAAAACGAAAAAAAAAAAACCGTGCAGCCCGCCAAGATAGCTTCAGTAGTACTAACATATAATCGATTTAGCTAAAGCGAAATTAGTTGCACTTGGCCATTATTAGACTTCATGTTTGAAGGTTACGCTGTATTTCTATGAGGCACGGTTAACATCTCTGTGACTATACCGAAGAACGCGGTGCCAAATACACCACTGTCCAACCCGAAGAGAACTTGTATAAATGCGCCAGCCAAATACGATAGACTGCACATTTCCATGACGCTATGGCGTCATGGTGTCTTCTTTCATTGTAGGTGTCTCTTCGGAACTATGTTCCGTATAGTGTGGGGCATAAAGGGAACTATCGCCTGGTTCCACTGGTGATGGACGGATTCGGCCGAACCATGAGATTTCGCGGGGTCATGATGCCATCGGGCCCTGTATGGCACACTCATTTATGTGTTTGCATACATGGACCGCGGACATCTCTTATCAGTTTTTTTTTTTTGGTTGGGCGACACCTGGGTGCTGGGTGTCCGGTGGCTCCTTCGCCTCTTTGCATATCTGATTATTTAGGCGAGTCTCCTTTTCTCTTTCTTCTATACTCTCTTTCACATCATCCTTCCTTAGTGGATTTCTGCTCTTAATTTCTATATTGAGGATTATCTGGCGACGTCAGTTGCTCCTCACGGTTTTGAAGCCATGTACGCGCGCCGTCCTCGAGGCAAAAGTAGACATTCCTACGTTTAGTCGCGTCGTCCCATTCGTTGTATTCGGCGACGCGCTCGAAGTCGGTCATCCAGTCTTCGACGTCTTCGAAGATGTCGCCATGGAACGACTTCGGCACCAGCGGGTTCTGAAGTGTATACCGGTTCGTCATTGCACATTCCATACCGGTTGAGGTAGTCTGAAGCACTACGGTGTCTTCAGGGGGCAGTCCCCGGATCCTGCGGCTGGTCCGATGGACGGGAGTATGGACTAACACAGGGCTGGTGCTTCTGCTCCCAGGAGGAGTCCGTGGCATGAGTGAGAAATACCCAGCACTTCCACCACTTTGCCAGGGGTCTTCAAAAGGGGCTGACGACGTTTATTGGGAGCGGCTGGGGCTCTGGCGAAAACGGCAGCGAGAGGCAGCTATCGAGCGGGGCGGTTAGCACGCGCACTTCTTTCTTCTTGCGCCTCTGCGCTTGCCCTATGCCCACTACTACAGGTGACATTATATATATATATATATATATTTCCCCCTTTTTATTTATTTCTTTTCTCTCGTATGTTTGTTCTTTTTAACACGAACGTGTTTTTCTGCGGGTCCCACCAGACTTCACTGACGTATTTCCGTCACGGAATACGTCACACGAACATACTCCAACATAATACAAAGAAAGAAACCAGAAGAAAAAGTTCCACAACATGCAAAATTTGGAAATCGAACCCACGACCTCTCGGTGCCGTTGTCAGATGGGAAGAGGACTTGGCACCGTAGGTACCGCCCCCAGAGCGTTCATGTACTCAACAACCCAGCATCATTCGGTACATTGACCCGGCACCCCCCCTACCCGGGCTCACTGGTGGGGGGCTTTGATCGGGCCAACGGTCCTTCCCGGACAAGGGGGCCGCTGTGGAGCGGCGCACACCGTGCTATTTCACTTCACCAACCAGCCATGTCGGTCGTCAGGGACACAAGCCATCATAGATCCCTGGATTGCCTCGACGGAAAAGGTGTCAAGGCAAACAACCACGGAGCAACAGAAGCCGTCCGCGGTGCAGCGCACTC